>NW_006917098.1:1671321-1726443 GCF_000516985.1 Pestalotiopsis fici W106-1
GACAATACAAGACATGCAAAGTAATAAAGCATGACGGCTGATTCCATTGACATTAATGTAGATCCTCGTGTCGTTACCCTCAAAACAGCTCAGCAAGGAAATCCATGTTTGGAGGCTACTTAAGCCTTCAGCCCATCCAAGTCGGCGGCTATGCCCTTGGCAATCATATCCGCAACAGCCATGGTGGTTACCATTGGGTTGACTCCTGTGGCCGTCGGAAAGACGCTGGCATCGGCAACATGTAGACCTTCGACTCCCCAGACCTTGCCCTTGGCGTCAACCACGCCGTCCTCTGCCGACTTGCTCATGCGGCATGAGCCCATCTGGTGAGCACAGCCCCAGCCGTCGGATGCGCTAACGCCTGTTGCACGAACTGTTGCGAGCCACTTCTCAAACCTCGCTGCTTCCTGCTTCTCATCCTCATCAGTGCTGCGAATGAATGGATCGATGCCTTTCATGCTTGTGCGGATCTCTTCTGCTCCCTCGGCAAATAGAATCTTGAGCAAACCAATAACGCCCTCTAGCGCGTTGGCCCTATCAAAGGCGCCGGGGGTATACACGATGCGCGGTCTCCCTGTCTCTGGGTCTGTGTAGATATGGCCCGTGTCTCTGTCTCGGGGCATGGAAAAAAATGCGTTCAAGTTTCGATATCGGAGGGCCGACATCTTGAAGTCTATACCGCTGCGCCATCTATATTGCGGAAAGACAATCGAGGGCTGTGCTGACATCAGTACTTGTACTAATTTCAGGTAATAGTATTAACCATGTACTCACCACCATGGACAAGGCTTCCAGTTTGGTTCCGTTGCCTTCATTATCCAAATCTTCAAAGGTCGTCACCACACTGCTGATAGCACATCCTTTCGAGTGTCAGTATTCAAGCAAGTGTGGATTGATGGCGAAATCACTTACCTTCCCATGGGTTGACGTCTTGCTTCCAGTATCCAAAGATGACCGTGACAGGATGCATGGCGAGGTTCCGGCCTATTTGCGGATTCTGCACAAATCAATTAGTTTTCCTTCCATGTTTCCGAATGCAGAATTGGACCAGGTCTTACCGCAAGGCCACTCTTTTGCAAAATCACGGGACTCCACAAGGAACCTCCCGAAATGATTACTTTCTTCGCCTTGATCTCAATGTCTCTCGTGACACGCTTACCGAGCGGTCCATTGAGACCGCCCTCGGCATCTCGAGAGACCCATTTGCCCTTGACGCCCGAGGCCTTCTTTCCAGAAGCAAAGTCATCAAACGTGACCTTGTCGACCTGGAAGCCCTCGATGAACTCGGCGCCGTTCTTGGCGGCAGCTGGTAGCCAACTCACCGCGGGACCCTTCTTTCCGGCAGATCCACAGCCCAAATGGCAATGGCCGCAGTAGTGCTCCGCGTTACCATTGTTGTGCGGTGTAACCTTGGCCTTGTAGCCCAGCTTCTTGGCTCCGTCAAGAAGTACTTGACCGCGATGGTTCTGTTGGACGGTGGCATCAGAGACGCCCATGAACTCACAGACCCGATCTAGTGAGTTCTGGAACTCCTGTGTAGCGAACACAGGCAGGCCATGCTTCTTGGCCCAGTCCTGGCGGACATATTCGGGAGGCTGAAGGCTCACGCCCCAATTGACCGCACCACCGCCTCCCCAGGTACTTCCCGACATGATCGATAAAGTGCCGTCTTCACTAGTTATGATGCCGTTCCCATCAAACAAGTGGTAAGCGCCAGTATCTTCTCTCATTGGCAGGTGAGATGGTGGGAAGTAATACCCCTTTTCCACAACAAGGACCCGATGTCCGGCTTTGGCCAACACCTCGGCGCAAACACCTCCGCCGCAGCCCGAGCCCACAATGACCACGTCGGTGTCAATGGTGAGCGGATCATCACCGGCCTCAAACTGCTTAAAGGTATAGTCTTGCACCTTGGCTGCCTTGTACCCTTCTGGGACATCTTTCCAGCCACTGAGGCTTCGGAACCCGGGGCTATGCTGGATCCAGTGATTCGTCGCCAACGCCGTGACGGATTTTGCAAGGCCGTGGAATTTTGTAAAGTACGACGCTTGCCATGCTTGAATGATCTTTTCTCTCGCTTCCGCGGGCAAGTCGTGGAAAGGTGTCATGTAGCCACTGATCATAAGGCTCCCGAAGCGTGTTCTGAGATGATGGTTAGTTTAGTGTCGCGGCAAATGCTGTGGCCAGTGAATACGTACCCAAGCATGTTAATAGCTCCACCAAGCTGCTCTCTCTGCTCTTTTGGGAGCCCTGATAGAGTCCTATACATGTGAGACCGAAAGGCTTCATTATCAGATGGCTTCTCCGACAAGTATGCCTCGAACTCGGCCTGGCTTGGCGGAGAGTTTAATTTGCTCTTGCATGCTTCGTAGTACGACTGGAGCTGGGTTGGCGATACTTCATATCTTCCCTGAACCTCTGCTGATTGAGGGCCGATGGATGGAATCACCGTGTCCATCAAAGCCCACCACGTCTTCCATTGAGCATCGGTGAAGAAGGATGAGGATGGTGGATCCGGAAGCTTGACATCCTGGTGTCCCAGCTCTGATGCGGGTACCTCCTTCGTCGCCATGTTGAAGATATCGTCGTGGTCTGGCGGGTATAAAGAGCAGATATCACAGGATTAGAGAGTCAAACTTGTCCAATCTTGAAGATTATGGTAACAGTTGGTATGATGATGACTGTCAGATTGGAGCTGACCCGAAAATATGGAGATGTTGCCAATCGAGTCCTGCGCGTCTACCTGGGATGCAGGACCAGGGGTACGCTTGGTGCCAAGGCTTGGTCGCAGTGCATGTACTCTGTACGTGTGAGCTATCATGGAAAGTATTCAAGCCGCCACCATGTCTGAGGGTGAGTCGATGGGTAGTAGAGAACCAGAGACCTGGACCAGCCGCTTCAATTAAAGATACAATGATCGTCGTTGTTCCAAGGAGGGGCGACCGAGGCTTGAAGCCCTGAATATGGATCATATGCCAGGCCTAGGCGGTAATGCTGTTTAGGTCTATCTTTGCCTCCATCTGATGGTTGGCACACCTGAAGTGCTGTGCGTATATGCCGACCAAAACGCACAAGCTTGCTCTTCATGCATCAAATCACATCGATGACCGGTACAAAACAACAGACATTTACTACAACATGTCCCTAAGTCCTAAGTCCCCTCCCCTTCCAAGTCCCCGATCAGAGCGACTCTTGGCTAGCCACGTAAATCGTCTAGGTCGCAGATGAGAAAAAATGACTAGTTAGAGCTGAACCCTGTTACCCCGCAACGTGGAGATGGAACCCGAGATCCTTTCCTTTCCTTTGCTCCCCCTCCCCCCCAACTGTCCTAAATACACGGTGCATCCGTAGACCAACAGGTCCACATTTGAGTCTTCTGATTCGTCAAGTCGAGGAGTATCTCGCCTGAACTAAGGCATTGATCTGCGCCATTAGGGGCGGAAGCTCCTTAGCATCAACAGCCGATGGCGAGCTTGATTCTCCCCCATAAATACCTAACCACACTAAGATTAGGGCGCTCGGTGGGTAGGAGGCAGGGTGATTGTATACTCAAAGCACGAAATAGCAAGAGATGGCGAAGTCTTTTGCCTCTCACCAGCCTGATAGCAGAATGGAATTCACGAGTGCTCTTCCAATGTGCGTGCAAAAGAGTCCGAGGTAGTCGCTAGCATATCATGTGAATTCAAACATTGCCCAGAATATCTCGTCTCACAGTTGCAAACACAGCCTTCAGACTAGGTACCTAGGTAAACATAACGCCATGTATTCGGTTCCCCCAACGTCCAATCTCTTCTCACCTTCTCCCCCTTCAACTAACGAAATGCAACCCCTGCGTATAGTTTCCAAATCTAGCATGTAAATAGTCGTGAATGACCTTGTTCCGAGCCCTCCAAGGACCCCGGTCTCCGTACTTCGGGTTTCGGGCCTCGGCCTCCTTGGCGTAGGTCGAGTTGAGATGCCAGTACGGACTCTTCTTCATGCGCGCATCCCTCGGGGCGACCCGCGGCACGCTCACGTGCAGGTCGCGACTCTCCATGTGCTTGATCAGCCGCGTGATGATAAAGGCCGTGTCGTCGGCGCCCATGGTCCACGACGCGTTGGTGTAGCCGACCATGAAGAAGAGGTTGGGCATGTCCTGGATCATGGCGCCGTTCCAGATGAACCGGCCGCCCACGTCGACGGGCTCGCCGTCGACCCGCAGCGGGATCCCGCCGCCCCACTGCATGCGCAGGCCCGTCGCCGTCACGATCAGGTCGGCCTCGAGCTTCTTGCCAATCTCGAGGTCGACGCCGTCCTCGGTCACGGTGCGGATGCGCGACGTGACCACGTCGGCCTTGGGCGTGTGCAGGCACTGGTAAAAGTCGCCGTCGGGCGCAAAGCAGACGCGCTGGTCCCACGGGTTGTAGCGCGGGCTGAAGTGAGGATCCAGGGCAATGCGCGTGGGCAGCAGCTTGGTCGTCTCCTTGAGCAGGAACTTGCGCACGAGCTTGGGGAACCACTCGCACATGAAGACGGAGAACTGGGCATAGGCCATGTACCACCACCGCTCGACGTAGCTGAGCAGCCACTGCGGCCACCACGCGCGCGGGATCATGCCCTGCCACTTTTGCGACGCCGCAATGATATACGACGGGCTCCGCTGCAGCATGGTGATGTGTGCGGCCTTCTTGGCCATGCTCGGGAGCAACGTGATGGCCGTGGCTCCGCTGCCAATGACGACTACCTTCTTGTTGGTGTAATCATAGTCCTCGGGCCAGAACTGTGGGTGAATGACCTTTCCTTTGAATCGATTCAGCCCTGGGATTTCAACCTTGAGAGGTTGCTCAAAGTCATAGTATCCAGCACCCAGGACCGTAAACTTTGCCGTAAAGTTCTTTCTCTTTCCTTCATGATCTACAGCCAGACTCCAACGGTTCGTCTTGGACGACCAGTCGGCCGAGAGCACCTTGTGGCGGAGGTTGATGTATTTATCGAGACCGTGTTTTGCTATGCATTCTTTGATATAGGAAATGATCAAGGGCCCTTCGGCAATGGGACTCTCGTGTGGCCACGGCTGCCAGGAGAAGCCAAACGTGTGCAGGTCAGAGTCCGACCTGATGCCGGGATACTTCCACAGGTCCCAGGTCCCACCAATGTCCTCTCGGTTTTCGAGAATGGCAAACTTTAGATTTGGGAGCCTCGTCTGCAGACGGTAAGCACAGTTGATCCCAGATATACCTGCCCCCACGATAATGAGGTCATATTCGTCTGTGCTGGAAACTGCGTTGCCGACCGCCATGATAGAATACGGTATCTACAGGGACAAAAAGAGAAATTTACAATGCGGACGAACCCTGGGGGAACCCCAATGGAACCCCAGATATACTTATATGGTAGTACAGCGTTCCATGTACACTGTGCAACCTATAAAATAATCAAGAAACGAGGGGAGCGTGTCTCCCTTGAGTAGTAGTGACGTAGCATGGTGGCTTGTCACTTGAGCAACATTCTTGCGGTCGCGTGCGGAGCACCTTTGGATCCCTCGTTCATGATGCAGGAACATATTCAGCTCGACTTCCTCTAGTCCGAGCTTGGTGATTCTTGGGCATGTATTCGGGTTTCGGTTTACAAGCATGGGATCATCAGATATTTGTGCTCAGCCATTATTGATTTCCTTGGCTTTCGTTTGAGATCGGCCCTCTTGAAGCTCTGTATACTCGACAGTGATCATCGTCTTGAACAGATAGCCCCCGCCATCACTAGGCACAATCGTTTCCTAATCCTTGCTCGGGTTGCAATGGTGTTGCGAGACGTGGTGCAGATCCCCGCATCACGAAAAGGAAGCCGAGGTACCCTACAGTGTCAAGGACTGTGTAGGAGAATGTTTTCCACGACGCAGAAGAGCCATCACACAAACTTGATGCTGGCATACAGTATTGGTTATGTGCATTTTGGTGGATTTGGTGAATCTGATGAATTGTTATTTGTGAAAAGCTTATTTCGCTATAGTTGTGTAATAAAATCCACTATGGCCGCTAAGTAAACGACACGACCGACTATAACATCGGTGTTCACAACTTGAGAGGAATGTCGCTCCGACTAGTATCCTCCGGACGCCCCGCCGCCTCGATAAAATCGCCAATGCGACCCGCCACCGTTCTGGCACTCTCGACCCAACCACTGCGGTCGCCAATGAGCAAGGTATCGTGAATCGCCAGCGGCTCGTAAACCGACTCAATCTTGTTACCCTCCACCCGACTCATCTCCTTGACCCATTGAGTTCCGTCAATCTCGAGTATCTCAATGGCGCCTTGCGTGACGAACATTGGAACACGCGTCGCAAACGGATTGCCAAGGGCAGTTATGTACGGATCCGTGACGGGTGTCTTGGCCGCGTACGTGGCTGCACCCCAGCGTGTGAACTCGGGCGGCAGGATATCCGTAGGATAGTTAGGATTGCTCATGTACGTAATGTCGGAACCCAAAGAGTTCTGAGGCGACACCCACGGCGAGATGAGCACGGCGCTCTGTGGGTTGGGTATTCCCAGATCGTTGCCGTACTCGGCCAGGTAGCGCAGAAAGGCAATGGCAAGATTCCCTCCTGCGCTGTCGCCCGAGATGACGATGTTTCGGGGCTGGATCTCGAGGGTGCGCACCAGATAGAGATAGCTGGTCAAGACATCCTGAAGACCGGCAGGAAATGGATTTGTGTCGCCATAGCCCGACAGTCGGTATTGTGGAGCAAAGACCGCATCGACCCTCGCGTATTTGACCAGAGTATTGGACAGAAAGCCCAAACTTGCTGTTCGACCATCGCCCGTGACGAATGCACCGCCATGGATATGCAAAACGACAGTGCCCTGAGGTCCTATATCTCGCGCGGTCTTGAATGAGGGGTACCAAGTTCCTCCTATTGTCGTGGGTGTAACATTGGACTCGAGCGGTCCTTTGTACAAGTTCTTGGAGAATGGTGTTATAGTCTTGAACCTCTCCTTTTCGGCACCAGGTCGGAGGGAAATGGGATCGCTGATACCAATCTTGCTCTGAGCATCAACTACGGTGCGGATCAATTGAGCTTTGAGCGCTTGTTCAAAAGTCCACTCGGGGTGAGGTCTCAGTGACCGGAACAGTCCAAACTTGAATATCCATAATGGGAGACGCGCTAGAAGTGCACTGAGATAATATAGTTGCCAAACTAATCTGAATGGCAGATATGCCTTCCACGGCCACGAATTTGACTTTGCCATGGCAAAATTGTTACAGCTGAGAAACTCAAAACAGAGGTTCAAAAACGACGCAAAGGCGGAAAAAAAAGTGGCATACTAGACTTTTTCTTAAAGCATTTGCGACCCCAAGAAAAACATAATGCAAGAGGCAACGGCGAGACCTATTACAGTGCTGCCACGGTAAGTTATGCACACTGTACTCGATAGCAAATGCCAAGATGTTTATAAGTGCGGTACAACCTCCGCACCAACAACAACCATGTCGCATTGTCACTGCCTGCAAGCCAGTCCCGGCAATGTTGGCGGTTTCATATGCACACGGCCAAACTAAGTAGCTACACCACATATGTACTTGTTCGTGTACGGCAAAACTCATATCGGACCACACAGCGGGCTGTTGGATCACACCGGTAACCCGAGAGAGCATATCCATGCAAGCCACTATTGAACTGGTGATACGATTCACAAAAAGAACCATCAAAAATCAGTACTATAATTAGCTGCAAGCAATTACTCAGTCGAGTATGCACCAACTACAGCCGAGGCTCCTTTAGGCGGGGTATATGATGCGTTCCTTCACTTTAACCAACACGTATTAAGAACCAGCTGTTTGGACATGGATGACCGTGTTACTCTATCATGCATTTCTATCTGCCAACGGTGCTGATAATATTGCCATGACAGCGGAAGGAGAATACGGGCCGACCATTATCGGTCTACTTCGGGCCTGTGGGGCTTCCGTTCTCTTGCATTGCTATACAACTCCGGGCCGGCTGAGTCAGAGGGCTCGGCGAGGCCATAATGCATATAGGTCAGGGGTCTTCGAGCGACAGAAACTTTTATATTCGTTGGCAGTATAATCATATGGTAGTATTCTCGTTGCCAAGTATCTGACATCTGCAAGGGCAGCACAGTCTTTCGAGACAAAGCAGCAATGATCTCACAAGGGGGGCCTCTGAGCATGATCGCCATTGTGCGGTCTATACTGGTTAGTTGTCATGCGTTTATGCTTGCAGCTTGCTATTCACATAGTTAATAGGTGCTACTAGCCATACGAGTATCAATGATACTTCTTGTGCTGCACATTCCGACTTGGCAATGAAATGAGAGTAAATTCCGGTGCCAACCGATATTCGTGGCAGATGCAAATACCTAGCACAATCCAGTCGTCCCATCGTTTCCTTTGATTCCAGAATTATCTAGAGACCTCAAAACGCCTGATATATATATATATATATATCCCGAATATTGATTCAGACGAAATTCAACCGTGCCTCGCTAAACGCATTGAATTCCCTCCCTCTGCTCTTCAAACGCTAACTAGTTGCTTATTCCTATCCCCTTTTTGAATGTTTATTTATCCTATCTAATATATACAAAGTCTGATACACGTGAGTATTATGATAGTAGCTCAAGAAACGGATCATGTGCTTACATTTCTTACCGGAAAAGACGGGTAAGACGGGGAAGACGGAATCAGATATCGCTCATTTGTCCCGTCAAACAGAATATATTGCCCTCCAAGTTGTTTGACGCGACCTTCTCTTGATCTTTTGACTTTCGTCGGTTCGTATAATGGCTCAGACATTTGTTGCGCCTACTTATCATCACTTACTTCTCAAAATCCAAACGCGATCCACTGGTCCATACGAACCAAATGCATCACTATTCTTATAGCTTGGACACGTGGGGTTCTTCACTTCTGACTTGATCCCATGGTGTACATGACAAAATATGGTTGAGTCCTGTTTGTATCTACGAGCGATCAGTAATGGTGAGTGTCATGCAATCTGCATTAACATTTCAGCTGTGCGAGCGTGCCATCATTCCAACAGGCGAATGTCGTTGTTGTTCTTTGATATTTATTTGATTTGATTGTACAGTAGGTAAGCTGTCTGTGTCGCAGCTGGAATCACACGCGCTCCTTGCCCAAATAGTCATGAGACAAACATGTCGATCGTGGTATCAGTAGCTCCTCTCCTTCCTCCCATGTTTATTCCTTCAACCTCATCATTTCTTCTTTGAATCTGCCACAATGGCACTAATTTTGTTGACAACATCAGGGTCAGACAGCTAAAAGTCGTCATGTTAGTGATGCATTGACAATTTCAGGATTTGTGAACTGTTACTTACAGTTGACGTGTCGCCTATCGAGTCGTGCTCTCCAGCTAGGATCTTTCTTAGAATGCGACGCATGATCTTGCCACTGCGCGTCTTGGGAAGGTCAGGCACGATGAAGACTGCCTTGGGTGCAGCAAAGGGACCAATGCTCTTCCGCACTTGTAGGATAAATTCCTTGCGGAGTGCATCGCTAGCCTCGTTGCCATCCTTGATAGCCACGAAAGCGTTCACAGTCTGTCCAGTGAGTTCATCTGCCACACCAACAACTGCAGCCTCGGCGATCGCGTGGTGCTCGATCAGAGCAGCTTCGATCTCGGCGGTCGAAAGACGATGGCCGCTAACGTTGACGACATCATCTACACGGCCACGGATCCAGTAGAAGCCCTCGTGGTCACGACCGGCTCCATCTCCAGTGAACTGTACACTCATCAGCACGCTTACTTTTACAGCATTTGCAATGCGCGGAAATACTTACATAGTAGCCCTTGTATACATTCAGGTATGTGTCCATATATCTCTTGTGCGAGCCGTAGACGGTTCTCGCCATGCTGGGCCAAGGCTGCTTGAAGGCAAGCACTCCCTCGACATCATTTCCGTGAATTTCTTCGCCGGAAACCGGGTCGATGATGGCAGGCTCAATGCCAAAGAAGGGCAACGAGGCGCTACCTGGCTTGGTAGGAGTAACACCAGCAAGCGGTGTGATGACGTTGGAACCAGTCTCGGTTTGCCAGTAAGTCTACGGTTGTTAGAATCCGATATTTGTTTTTGCCCCAAGATTTTGTCACAACTTACGTCCACAATGTGTGCTTCCTCCTTACCAACGACCTCAAAGTACCACTTCCAGACCTCGGCGGCAATCGGTTCACCTACAGAGCCAAGGACTCGAAGGTGAGCCATCTTGTGCTTGACGTAGTCATCTCCAGCACGCTTGAGTAGTCGCAGTGCCGTTGGTGCAACATAGAATTGGGTAACCTGGTGCTTCTCAATGATATCCCAGTACCGGGAGAAGTTGGGGTAGGCGGGTGTACCCTCAAAGACAACGGTCGAGACACCTAGCAACAACGGAGCGTACAGGACATAGGTGTGTCCAGTGATCCAACCGACGTCGCCACCACAGAAGTAACGGTCGCCATCATGAATGTCAAAGACATATTTGCCAGTCATGGCGGCGCCCAGCAGGTAGCCACCAGTGGAGTGCAAAACACCCTTGGGCTTGCCCGTTGATCCCGATGTGTACAGCAGGAAGAGAGGATCTTCCGAGTCCATGGTCTCGGGAGCAATGTACGAAGGCCACTTCTCAACCTCCTCGTGCCACCACAGATCCCGGCCAGGAGTCCAAGGGGTGTCGGGGTTTCCGGTCCTCTTGTAGACAAGCACGTTGGTCACATCAGGGCACTGCTTGAGAGCTTCATCCACAATCTTCTTGGTGCCAATCAACTTGCCTCCACGCTTGCCCTCGTCGGTCGTAATGACAACCTTGGACTTGGCGTCAAGGATACGGTCTCGTAGCGAGTCTGACGAGAAACCGGCAAAGACGACAGAGTGGATGGCTCCGATACGGACAACTGCCAACAAGGCAATGATGGCCTCGGGAATCATGGGAAGATAGATGGCAACGGTATCTCCCTTGCGGACACCCATCTGCTTGAGGGTCCATGCAGTCCTGCTCACCTCTCGGAGAAGTTCGGCATAAGTCAAGTTTCGGCCATCTTGAGGCTCGTCGGCCTCGTAGATAATGGCAACCTTGTCCGGGTTCTTGATGGCGTGTCTATCGACGCAGTTGTACGAAGCATTGAGTTGACCCTCCAAGAACCAGGCACTGTCACCGTCATTTAGCGTGCCAGTGCGCACAGTCTGGAAATCACGTTGCCAAGTGAGCAGCTCCCGTGCCTTTTGACCCCAAAACTTGTCTGGGTTGGTGATGGACTCTTGGTACATTTTCTGGTACTCCTCCAGGCCTACATTATGATTGTGAGCATGCATTCCACCCTCACAGCCATCCATAATAGCAAGAGTAGGCCGACTTACTGCCGATATGGGGTTTGCTAGGGTGCTCTGTAATTGCACGTTAGACCCACTGATTTCACCTGCATACAGGAAAAAGAGCTCGCTCGCTCGCGGCGGCTTCTTTTTAAAATTGGGTGCTCCTTACTGTCAAGCATTTTCTGCGGCGGGTCTGCCAGGCACATTCCATTGTCAGCAATCACGTCTCATTCTACTTTTTCTTTTCTTTCGATCATTCGAGGTCATTATGCCTCTACGGGGCATCTTACGGAAGGTGTCGACCTCGTGGGCCTCGGCCACCACCGGGGTCTTGCCGTTGGACATGATTCTTTTGGTGGGCTGCTGCCGCTGCTGCTGAGCTTCTGCGCGTTCGGCTCTCAGTCAGGTCAGATCAGGGTAGGCGGGGTAGCTTCTGTTGAGCTCCGGACTAATGTGTCAGCAGTCTCAGACGGACAAGAGGAGAAAGATGGCTCTCTCTCCTACTCGAACTCGGCGACAAGAACAATCTTCTTTCTCCAAGAGGAGGGAATATATGGAAGAGGTAAAAAAGGAAGAGATAAATTGAGGCTCGGAGGAAGAACGGAGAAGCAAAAAGTGATGCGCACCCAGATTGAGACAGCAGCGTGGGAAGTTTTTGTATTACGGCAAAATAATGAATGATGGCCCGAAGGTGAATAACAGACTCCAGTGCCTCCCTCTGGGCCCTGCATACGCGCTAGTGGCATGCGACGGCCGGGATGTTTCTGCTTCCAGTGGACCATTCGCGCTGACGGCTTCCGCTCGACCGCGAGCCAACTCCCCAATCATTGGTACTCCGAAGACAATATGCCCCGATCGGGTGATATCGATGTTACTCAACGATTTTCTAGTTTCTAGCAATGTGGTTACTGCTAGGTACATAATCTTTCAAGTAAAGGAACACTATTTATTTTCACAACTATATACATTAGGACATAAACTTGAAGATTACTCTATAAGCATTCAATACACAAATCATTTAAGCGCGAAGCCGAAGCCGATAAAATAATATATTTACTATATTGTCATATATTTTACCAGCCTTTAGCGCTATCGGCGGTTTATTTGGTCCCTTGTCTTTTGAGGCTGTCATTTTCCCCCAGACCACGGGTGGTTTCCGCACATTCCAAGTGCTGACAACGGTACACCACAATACACCTTTTTGGGCTTCCAGACGAGTCTCGAATGTCAGGAACTCTATATGTGGGAAACCTAATGGCCAACAAAAGCTCCCAATTCAACTCTCTCAGACAGGCGGTACGCCGGGTGCCGACATGGTTCAGCCTGAGGTCCAATGAGAGTCGCTTAGCCGTGCAGCCTACCGTGGGTATGTAGACGAACTAGTAACCATGCGAACCATGTTGCCGACGACCTCTCTCGATTCTGAAATGTTACCCGGGCCGGAGACCACAGGCGAGCCGCGCATTGAAAGAGCTCTCTCTCGAGACTTGCGGGAGGAAGGGAACTGCTAAGGATAACCATGCTCTATAACAATGTATCGCCCATTACGTGAAATTGCGTAACTCAAGCCAGGCAGAGCCGATTATTCAAGGACATTATAAATAAAACTAAAGGGTAGTCCACTACTGTTAGTAACTTGAAATCGCGCAACCTTTTTTAGCAGCAAAGTTGAACGGCGCCGATGTAGGCAAAATGGATTCCAGATTTGTGAGTGGTGTAGGTAGGTAAATGTAGGTACCCTTCAGGCTTCTGTTTATCGCTTTTTTCACCTGTTCAGGCGATCCGGTTGATAGGAAGTACAAATCCTGGCGCGGCTTTTTTTCATTCTTTCTTCTACTAACCCTCTGCCCATGATCATCATCCTCCACTCTCCCCGATCCCTGTCACGAGTGCTTCCAAATTCTTGCATGGCAGTTGGGATTTCAAATGCACGTTCGAGCCGGGCCCAAGGCCCTGAACCCCGCATCTTTAAAGTATACGTACATCAAGTCGCGTACCTTTACCACGTATGTATGCTGGCTGTGGCTCTCTGGCACAGACACCGAGTTGGTATCTGTCATCCTTCTGCATTTATTTATGGGGAAGCGTGCCGCCAATTCGGGTCAACTGTTTGGAATGGCCGTTCATGCTACAGGGCAACCTTAGCAATAATACTGGGGGGGCGAGGGTTACATGGTTGAGATCCAACAATGTACTACCTGTGCATCTCTCAGCAAGGGAGTATGCGACTCTCGCATCATATCATCACAGCGTTACGCGAGTTGACTCTCAATCTGTCTATCAACCACCTGCAACATGCATACTGTACTCTGTATCTAGGCAGGACCACTCTTTCTTCTGCACCCGTGTTGCATATCTTGCATATATTCAAGGTCAATGGACAGGATAACATCAAGGTCCCAGTCGTCCGACCGCCCCTAACCTAGTTCTTCCCATGGCAAGCAATTGATCAGCAGGATTGTGATCTCAACCTAAACGCTTTGGCCCTTGGGTACGTTACCACTACGTACACACATGAGCAGGCCAACCTAGACTTTGTCTTCCGTTCTCCCATTTGCCAAGGGTCTCCAGAAACGCGGGGAAGCCATCATATGCGCTCGCCGAGTATGGGTGGCCGACCTTGGGCGATCAGCCCATACGTGGGTGAAGAAAGTGGGTCGAGGAGGAATCAATGAGCAGCACTTGGGGTTTCTAGTGTACATAACCTCTCCATTTTACCTACTGACTACCGGTGAACTATTGTCTCTGATCAGCCCACGCCAGTCTTAAACAAGCGTTTGCACACATGGCTTGAATAAGCCAGCACAAACTGCTCAAATGATGACACTGGTGTATGGTACGTTGCAGCCAAAAAGTGAACTTGATAGCGAGAGTGGTGGTTTAGAAACCTGCGGGATCCCGACTTCTTCTTTTTTTCCTAGGACCTCCCAGACCGTCCCTGGAAAACACCACCCACGTGAGGGTTCACCTATCCGAAGGCCCTTGAACCCCGATATCTTTATGCGGCTAAATATTTCCCATTCATCGTATGGGCCCAAGAAAACAAAAAGTAAAAGAAGAAGATATGCTTCATGGCTAGGTCCCGCTCGCTGTCGCCCGAAATCATTAGGCCTCGGTTATTCCATACACTTGGTTTCTCCCTTCAGCCATTGCCCCCCTACGCTACTAGAGCAGGTCTGAAGTCAGACCTGGATCATCACTACATTAGGGCGAACTTGAGTGCCGCGGGCGGACTTGGCTATCTCGTAGGTACACTGATCTCTTATATGACTGCAAGGGTCAACAGACAAATAAGTGTCGGTATATTTGTCTGTTTAACCCCTAGAGCGCTCATGTACTTGTTTAAAAAAAATATTAATATAGCCCTGCGTCCGATGAAACCGCATCGAATGCCGTCAGGCATGACTACTTCAAACACAGGTTCCAAGGCCCGAGGCCGAGCGGAAGCACGCCAAGCGCCGGCCCGAAGATTAGCGACTGTGTGACCTTTACACGGCAGTATATGGACGGGGCTTTGGTCTGATGTTGGCAATCAGGTCCAACGGTTTCCCTACTCCAATCACGGGCCAAATCTTCCTTCTTCCTGTCCCTTCCTTCCCTCGTGGTCCGTTCCATCGGGTCTCTTGTGCGCGAGCTGAGGCGACGGCTCAATGTAGGGGTTTCGGACCTGATACACAGTGCCCCATATCATTCGCCTGCCGGCAGAGGAGCGATATACAACACGCCATGTGCAAGGACTCCGCCAAGATACCCAGACTCGATTAATGTGCTGGTACCACAAATTTTGACACAGAGAATCAATCATTTTTGTCCCATCAATGACTATATCAGTCAAGACTCCTTGTATGCGACAAACAAAGCCGGACGCCATTGCTCTCCCACATAACCTCAGTAGTCTTACATGTCCATTTGCATAAGATAGATTTCAAGTATCCTCATAAACTTGGCCACAAAAGCCTCCAGGTGAAATATGACCTTGGTGCCCATTTTGATGCGGTGCTCATAAAAGGCAGACCACTTGATCACTTCCCACTTCAGGTCGTCGTCTATCAAAGCAATGAGCTTGAATGTGAGCGTCTTGAGAATAGTCGTCGGGGGTATGCAGTGCGTAAGCAGATCGTAGAGTTTGGCGCGGACCTGCAAAATCCGGGCAGGCGAGTGTTCGTCCATGATCTCCTTGGCGATTTGGCCGATAAGAGCCTCCCAATCAGGGGGTGGTATAGGAGTGGTATCTGTCACTTTCTCGCTACATGGAGGTTAGCACAAATCATAGCACAAAAAGGCAAAGATGTCGACTTGAACATACTTTTGTGCGTGCACTGCCTCGTACATCAACAAGGCCTTTCTCAAATTCCGTCCGCTTTCTTCTGCGATTCGCTTGTGCAGACCCGGGACGATTGGCCAGCCCTCCTTCTTTGCTGAGACCGCCAGTGCCGAGCTGATCTCATCAATTGTCGGCGCCGCAACACGGACCAACAATGTACGACTGCGAATGGGCGCGATGATATTGGCCGTGCTGTTGGCGAGCAAGATTAATCGCAAGTTCGGGCTGTACTTTTCCATCGTTCGTCTCAATGCTGCTTGGGCATCTCTGGTAAGGTGGTCGGCTTCATTGATGACCACGACTTTGAACCGCTGCTTGGCACTCTGATCCACCTGTTGCGTTTGTGCGACTTCTTTAAGCAGGTCTTGTACCACGACACGGTCATAATTGCCTACGTCTGAAGGGGTGATCTCGAGGTGGTATACGGACGCGACAATGTTGAACTCCAGCTTGCGGTTGCTGCTTGTTTGGAACACACGAGCATCGATCTTGATCTTTTCTACGCCCGGCCCGTAAAGCTCCTTGAGTGTTGCAACGATACGGGTCTTCTTGCCAGCACCAGACGGACCGTAGACGAGAAGATGTGGGAAATCGCCGCTTTGTGCCTGTAGTTGGTAAATCTTGAATTAGACTCGTTCCATTTGTACATGAAAAGTATCATGAGGGATTCTCATCAACTAACCAATGATCGCAAGCGCTCCGAGAGTTCTGAATGGTATGTCAATTGGTCCAGAGACCGTGGCCGATGTTTGTCGACAATGAGAGCCATGACCACTGATATTGACTCCTTCAAGCCTCGTACGATTCCCTGGTGCTGTTCACAAGACTCAAAGTTTCAGAAGTGAGAACGCGTCACTGATGTGATCTTGATTTGTTTGTATGTTTGCTGGCAGAATTTGCTTGGTAAGTCTGAGGCTTGACAATGACGATTTCTCGGGGCCAGGACGCGTTAATGGATTTCCAAAAGACGCGTTGAATTCGAATTGCTACCTAGAAATTGTGCTAAGCCTATTACGGACAGGCCTGAAGTGCCCCTCGCTGCCTCGCAAAACCCGGCGATTTGACGTGGGGCAGCGCCGATAACGTTGTTCGACCCCTCCTTTTCTGCCGTGTACATACTCTGTACGATGTCTCGAGTCTTGACTCCTGACATTGTACAAATCGTACGGCAGTTGTGCACTAGTGCTGAGACCGAAGTCGCATGGCGGTTACACACTGGGGTAAAGACAGTCTCAGGATGCCAAGACTGTGAAATCTAGACGTTTTCTAGATTGTTACTTTACCTGCCAAGAACGACATTCACAGCGGCGAGGGTCGTGGTATCCGACATACTTTGATCCTATGGAGATCACTCCGGAGCCCACTACCTGGATATTCACGCTTTTGGTCTCGTTCAATTTCTTGTTTCTCTGACGTAGCATAAAGCGTACCTCGTCATCAATAATCTGTGCTTCTTCATTGGCGAAGCAAGGGCGCCTTGCCGGTCACCCAAGCCAGTATTTCCCTGCTTTTGCTCCGAATGCCACCAACCTCAGGTGTCACGTATATATGAATAGCGAGAATAGTTGGCGCCGGGCTTGCAGAAGGAACTCTTCAAACTCGGGCAACGAGACCAGCAGAATGGCCCTTTGTGATTGTCGGCGCTCAAAAACAGTGGCGTCGTTCCACAGCTTATAGGAATAAGTCAGGGGATAGGTGTATAGCAGCGAAACAAGGTTATATATGGTAGGTGCGTGTTTCGTTTTGATCCTCCAGGATGTGGATCAGCGCGAAAACGCGGCAGGACGAGAAGAACAAGTAGATTTTTAATGAGATCGTACATTTCAGGAGACGTTGGATAATGTATGGACCAGACGTATAGGGAGGCATTTGCCAGTCCCCTATGTTGATTAGGTGCTGCAACGAAACCAGAAGGGAGAAGAAAGATACCAACGACACACACCGCAGCTACGTAACCCCACTTCGTATCGAAAAAGAATCGGTGCCGACTCAGGAGGGAAGAAAGCAGCAGTAGCAGCAGTACGGAATAGCAGCAGCCCATTATTTTTCACCGATTCGCGATCCCCTTCACTTTTCAATCTACAGAGCACACGCCGCCTGTTCGACCCATTTCCTGGCCAAGAGGAGAACTCGCTCTTTTCCTTCGCCTTCGCGTTTAGTTCGTGATTGCATTTGCAGCCCGTGCTGAAGTTGAAGTGTGCTACATCCATACATCCATCGCATCATTTTTTGGCTGCCTCCAGCCCATCTGATCTGCACTGAATAAATACTACAGCTGTGCCCTTCACTACTACAGTACTTCCCTGTAGCATCTTATTTTTTCCTCCCCCAGTTGGCATCTCGTCATTTTAGAGCAACGACAACAAAATTCGCCCAAGATGTCTTTCAACGCCAGAAAGTTCTCCATGAACCGCAACACGGGTGTGCCCCGTCCTGCTCGTCGTTTCAGTATCGGCGAGACTGGCGCTCAAGGTATAATCAATCTCCCAACCCGTCTCCCTAACTGCTTTCAGCCCAATTTGCTTTCCTCCCTCCCATGCATGCCTAATGTCCCTCGCAACGTTGGTTTGCGGGTGATAGCCAATCTGCCTTTTCAACTCTATTTCCTGTCAGACAAACTCTACCACTACAAGTTGACAATACCGCTTGTCTTCAACAATCTTGGCAAATGCGGGTCAATAAGCAATTTATGCATGACAAGCTATACTGCAACACGCCTTGGCATGGAACAATGACAGTGAACTTGGGAAAAACGAACCGTGGGCTAACGACTTCTTCACCTGCACAGAGACCAGCTCCAAGATCCATCGTCAGTTCCGTGCTGCCCACGAGGGTCATCTTCCCCACGCCGGTCTCGATGCCACCAGAGCTTCCACCGGTGTAGTCTGGTGTACTGAGCGTGCCAGCGAATATGGCTTCCTCGAGGAGCCCGAGAAGTGGGCAAACCTGGGCCAAGGCGCCCCCGAGGTCGAGGACGATATCGAGGGCTGCTTCCAGCGCCCTTCCACCATTGACGTTACCACTGCTGCCCGCGAGTACGGTCCGACTGCCGGTATCAAGCCCCTCCGTGAGGCTGTCGCACACATGTACAACGAGATGCACCGCCAGGGCAAGGAGTCGCAATACACATGGGAGAACGTGGCCATCGTCCCTGGTGGTCGTGCTGGTCTGATCCGTATCGCTGCCGTCTTGAACAACGCCTACGTCGGTTTCTTCATTCCCGACTACACAGCCTACAACGAGATGTTGTCTCTGTTCAAGAACTTTGCCGCCATTCCCACCCCCTTGAGCGAGGAGGACGGCTACCACATCCACCCCGACATCATTGCTGCCGAGATTGCTCGTGGAACCTCTGTCATTCTGACATCGAACCCCAGAAACCCGACCGGTCGTGTCGTGGCCAACCCTGAGTTGACCGAAATTCAAGACCTTTGCAGAGGCAGAGCTACCCTGATCAGCGACGAGTTCTACTCTGGATACAACTACACCAGTAACTGCGACGGTACCACCATTTCTGCTGCCGAGAACGTCGAGGATGTTGACGAGGACGATGTCCTGATTATTGATGGTCTCACCAAGCGCTTCCGCCTGCCTGGCTGGCGTATCGCATGGATCCTGGGTCCCAAGGAGTTCATCAAGGCGTAAGCTGTCCTCCCATAGCTGCATCACTGTTGCAAGACTGTCGTGGCTCCAAGCACATGAGACTAACCATGAACTTAGTATCGGCTCCTGCGGTTCTTACCTCGATGGTGGCGCCAACGCTCCTTTCCAAGAGGCCGCCATTCCCATGCTTGAGCCTTCTCTCGTGCAAAAGGAGATGGTTGCGCTACAGAGACATTTCCGCGACAAGCGCGACTATGTCATCAAGCGTCTCCGTGACATGGGTTTCGTGATCAAGTACGTGCCTGACAGCACCTTCTACATCTGGCTCAACCTCGAGGGTCTGCCAGGCCCCATCTCCGACGGTCTCAACTTCTTCCAGGCCTGTTTGGAGGAGAAGGTTATTGTTGTGCCAGGTATCTTCTTCGACCTGAACCCCTCCAGACGTAGGGATCTCTTTGACAGTCCTTGCCACCACTGTAAGTTTCTCTGTCTGAACAAGAAGCCGACACATGGATATCTGCTAACATTATCGCAGTTGTCCGTTTCTCGTATGGCCCCAGAATGGAGACCCTGAAGCTGGGTTGCGATGGTATCGAGAGAGTCGTCCAGAAGTAAGTTTCTCGCGACTTCGTGATGCAATTCAAAAGACTAACATTGCCTCAGGTTTAGAAAATCCGCCTAGACATCGGATGTCGAGATAACATTGAATAGGAGCATGTCATCAATAAGCGCTTAGCACGACTTTTGATAATCGATACGCCTTGGTCTGTGGGATTAGACCTCCCGTGAATGCATTATGCAAGATGCCGATAGAGGTACTAGATACTGTTAGCAAGTTTCATAAGAATGAATGAATAAAAAGCGAGAATCGATTTGCCTACCATGACTCAAAATTTGTTCAAATGGATCCGGGGCATGTGACACGCGAATGAAAGTATATGAATATTTGGTATACTTTCAATAGACAACGTAGACGAAGGGGATAAATATGGGTTCTATCTAGTCTTTTAATTGGAACTCGGTCAATTCAACCACTGTGACAAGGATATATTACCAATTCATAAGATGGAATTTCTGCCGAGGTACCCGGGGAACATCGGGGGCCCGTTCCGCCCGGCCGGACGTATAAGACCAGTGTCACACTCCACATAGCCAAGGTATCTATGTACATTCATTCCATGTGGTACACAAGACTGCTGACGAGGTTAGAGAAAGAGGCCAGAACTTGCAAAACTAAGCTGGTATTATGTCGCCAAGCTCAAGGTGTTATGTCTGTATTGGTTACATTGTCAGCCGCCACCATAAGATTTGTTTCTCGTAGATTGCCCTTGCGGCTCTCCAATGGTGACAGATAGTGTAGAAAAGACGTTTCGCCAGGTCAATACGTCGGCTCTCTGCGTTCTCTGTCACTATAGGATAATCTGTTCAGGCAGTAGCTCGTGTAGTGTATACAGAAAATCGACCGATTCTCCACATGGCAACCATTGAAGAAAATATACAAGTCCCTCCTGTACTTGGCGGTTCGAGGATATCTACACCCAAGAGTACACATATTTTCTTCCCATCCAATCTATCATGAATGCATGGATGGCTTTACTTTGTTGATGTACCGTTTCGCTTCCATTGATGCCCGGTTTTGCTACTCAATTGTCTATCTGCTGACACGCGTAGGCAGCAACAAGCATCATTTTGGCCACAATGCTCATTTTCACGTTACAGTCGGGGAGGATATGTCATGAGGCTTCCTGACCAACGCTACATTCTCGAACCAGGCATGGAAAACCCCACGCCGCAATGACTTGATCGGGCAAGAGAGTGGCTGGTTTGGGTCTTGGCTGATCCTAGGAATTAATATTAAAGAGTTGGGGTTTAAAAAGTGCAAAGGGAATATAAGAGTTTGTAGAAAGCAACGATCAAACGGAATCGGACCAGTATACGATTCCTGTTCTCTCCCATAGCTGTGAAGAACGCCGACGAGGCAAACAATGAGACGTGCACCATGAGTTCAACACATGAGTTTTTAAGTCAAGACATTGATAGTATTCAGTATTCAAAGTCGGATATGTCCCTACGACCTCATAACCCACGCTATCCGGTATCACCCAGCGCCGCCCCCAGGGCACTATGCTCCACGCCGTTGTTTGTACAGTAGACAATTCATGTCTTTATTCCCGGCTTTCAACGATGCTACCAATAATGATACAATGTGAGCAGACACTTTGAGAGTATACCCAAGTGCTTTCTTGTGTATAGGGCGAAGTCTGTCCTATGCATCGTTTCTTACATCCTTTCCGTGCCACTGCGACATCCACAGGTGGAATGGACGCGCCTGCTCTCAAAACACTGGCTGGCCCATGCCAGTTGCGTCAAGTATAGCTTGACTTTTCTCCGTCTTCTAGACTGGGTATTGTAAAAATGTGCGCCATAAACGCGGGCGATCAAGGCTTAGGGACATGGTGCTGGTACTCGACCTCTTGTCGGTTTGATATAATGACCTTACATGTTGTTACCGAGCACCCGCTCAGTATGAGAGCAAATGACTTTGCCTGATTTGTGATAGATTCGTCCAAGGTTGAAGTACCGCTTGATGAGGATTTCGCTCGGTTTGATCCAAAAATGTTGTCTTTGAAAATGGCCAGGACAAATGAAAGGAACACGGTCACCGGAAGTTTATGATGGCAAGCTGACGAATGGTTAGCACATCCTGCATGGAAAACTCACAGGCGATTGATAACTTACCCGACTATTGACACCAAATGCAAGCCTTTGGCCTGTCGCATCCCAGGAAAGGCAATGCTCATCTTCCTCATCTGTCTCAGATTGTAGCCGTGGACTTGAAGGATGTGGTATGCGTTCCCAGCTCGCTCTTGGTATGCTGTGATCGCCTACTTTCCAGATCAAGATCTTATCGTGTGTTGCGCCGGCAATGAATGCTCCATCAGGAGTAAATGAAAGGGCGACAATTGGGTCTCCCATAGTCATTGAGCACTTGGGCTTGCCGTCGGTGGATCGAGCATTCCAGATGAAAATTGCGCCGTCTTCACCGGCGGATGCGATAAGCCGCTCGTCATCAGGAGGTGAAGTTTGTAGTGGTTGCCAAGCAAGTGCGGTGATAACTCCGTCATGAGTTCGGATTTCACGTTGACGACCCGTCGAGTCCCATATCTTTTTGCGACTGTCAGCATTCATATCCAGTGGTGTTCTATAAATGGCCGTCTTACCTCGACAAAACCCTGGTCTCCACACGTGGCAGCTAATGATGTCCGCCAATCGAAATGCACCTGCGTCAAATTGTCGCCCTCCCGTGGTTCATATGAATTTTTGATGTCGATCGAGCCGCTCGTGTCGTCGCACGTTAGGCACTTCAATAGTTGCCCACCGGCAATGACAAAATCGTTCTCGTTCACCCAAGCGACGTCGAGCATCGTGTTGTGGTCCTTGACGACATAGGACATTGTGCTCAAGGCCGTGATGGGATAGACGGTAATGAGAGCGTCATTGCCCTCAGGCGAGACGGCCAATATCGAAGTATCGTTTGGACTCCAACGGAGTTTGATGACAGGAGCTTCGGGCACCTCGTAGTGATGTACAAGACTGCCATGGACGTCCCAGACGCTAATCTTGCCTTTTCCGTCGGCATCAGTCGCGACGGCAATAGACTTGCCGTCCCAACTCCAGGCCATGGCAGTAACATTTGCCCTGTGGCTGATGCCGTCCATTATCAGGCTGTGGAAGGGTGGGATGGTGCCGTTCACGTGATTGGATGCAGGGTCCTGGTGCTGGTCGGCGGCGGTTGTCGCACGCGAGACGGTCCAAATGCGTGCTAGTGCATCGGTCCCACCAGCCGCCAAGATGGTTGGGTCCTTGGGGTTCCACTGGCAATGCAGCAAAACAGGCGCGTTCTCGCCATTGACTCCCCCTCGGGGCGCTGCTGTGGTCAGCGATGGAGATGAGACGGAGGCGTCTTCAGCGCTCAGGGGAATGAAGATGGTCTCGGTAGTGAGTTCCTGCACCTTTTCGACCTGCGTGCCTTGCTCTGGGCCGTCAGTACGCGGGATCGGGGTCGGCGCTTGTTCGCCTTCCAGGGGGGACGGGTAAGCGTGGTTGTCGCCGCCGTGCTGGCCATCGAGTTCCATGGGGTCCGTAGCTGCATCCACACCAACACCATTTTCGTAGCCATTGCTCAGCCGGGGACGCTTGGTTGGTGAACCGCCGCCGCCGCCATTGACGAGCGCCTGTTGTGACCCTTCCATTTGACGCTTTCGTGAGTTTTCAATCTCCTCAATCGTCTCCTCTTCGCCCTCTGCATCCTCATCCGGGTCGTGCTCCTTGACTTCGGTCTGTCCATCTCCAGCTCCAGCAGTAATACCAGCTGCAGGCCCAGGATGAGGTGGAGGCGCAACTAGCGGACCAAACACCCCTACTTGCGGCACCTCGGCCACTGCCGCTGCATTTTCTTTCTCCTGAAGCAATCACAGTGAAATGTCAGCACCTTGAATCTCATAAATTTTCATGTGCATGAAAATCTCGTGACAGGTCGTTTGTCTGCAGCATGTCTAAATCCATTTCCTACTGCAAAATGCGACCAGCGCCGAGCCCGTATTATTTTTTTCTGGCTAGCGGAAGCGCGAGTAGATTAGAGAGAGAGATTGGCGAGGCACCACTTACCCGTAGCTGCAGTGGCTGCTGCTGCGTTTGTTGTTGTGAATGGGCAAAGTCCCTTTCGAGCGAATTGTAAAGTAGACCTTTATTCAGAACATTTATCAAGGCATGGCTCTTGACATGACGTGCAAAGTCGAGCTGGCGATGCGGTTCTGTCTTGTGCCACTCTTTCTGAAATTTGACCGCTGTCTCTCGATAATCTGCAAGAGTCCGGTTAGTTTTGGGTCACGGAAATCCACAGCAGCATGTGCACCGGCAATGATCTGTGCTGGGGGCCACGGCGCTGCCTGCCCAGCAGCACAGAAAAAAAACCGGCCTGCCGTGCTCCCTTTTCAACTCCAAACTCTCAACTTACTGCCTTCTAAAAGATATCTAGAAATGGACATGTCAATACTGGATTCCTTGCCGTTTTGCAGCGCGCGGATACGGGCAAGACGGTGTGGTTTTTTGGGGGGTTGCATTTTTTTGGGCAGCGCCTCTTGGGGGACGGGTCAAAAACGTACCTCCAAACTAGAAAATTGACTCGGTCAGAGTCGAGGTACTCCTTCATGATGGGCCTTCGGCGTCGTGCCGGTACTTGGACGGGACGGAATTCAGATCCGGGCCTTGGACGTGTATGAGATCAAAGGTGCGCCGAAAGTCTGCCCGTCGGATGGGGCAAAGAGATAGGTGTGTCAACGTCGTGATTTGAAGATGTTGAAAACAAGAGGAATACTACATGAGTGAGGGAGGAAAGTTTAAGGCGCCCGTGGAGGTCGATCAAGGTGCTGCCATTGCTTGGCTTCCCAGTCGCGCTACAAGAGGCCTAGCGCAACCCATTAAACGGTACTGGTAACTGCAGCGAAAGCGTGCCATGTACTCTGGTACCCGCTCCCAGGAAACAGAACTTGAACCCTCGGGCCTCAAAAAAGCGTGCTGGCTCACCTTTCTTGAGCGCCGCCGGCATGGGCATAGTCGAAAGAAAAGACGATTCAACATGACTACACTACCTACATAACTGGGGACTCGAGTGAGGCGACCGCGCTCAAGAAAAAGAGACCAGCGCCCGCCGCTTTGCCCATGTCGTCGTTAGCAGCAGAGCTTCATCATCTAAAAACTTTCGCCAGCCGACCTTGGACTTGCTTGGTGTCAACGGGAGAATGGCAAATGGATGGATCGGTGCGACTGGAGGTACAGCCGAAGTGACGAGATCCCTGACATTTAGCTAAGAGTACCCAGACTATGACGGTACGTACTGTGTGTGTGCCTCTTGTCTGAGGAGGCCATGTGCAGTAAGCAGTTTTCATTGTCTACCTCATGTACGTACACTACATCACCCAACCCTACATACTGTGTAGGTACGAACCAGACTGGAAAAAGATTGATTCGCATTGTGGTTCGAGATGCTACTCAACCATCCCAATGGGGAGGGTTAGCCGGGGATATCCAGATTGGAAGACTGACTTGGACCGCATCCTTCAGCCCGATGTCTTCTTCCTCCTTCACTGGATTTTCTTTCGATCAAGGTTCGGCAGTCTGGGCCAAAACTGACACATTGATCCTTCCCCCCTAGTGTAGGGTCCCAGCTAGAGGAAGACGCTTGGTGTGGAGGTACCTCGAATCTGTTTGGTACAAAGTATCCGACTGTCCCACCCTTTCGTTGCTTAAGCGCATTCATCAATTCAAATGGGAGCAGCGTCGTCATCCATGCACGAGAATTGATTTCAGCTTCTTCAGGTTGCTAGGAAATTGAGAGATACAGAAGTATGATGAAGCGATACCAGAGGGTGCCTCATTCTGCCAACTCGACAACCTTGACAGTTCGTCTCATCGAGACACAGAATGCTGCAGAACACGGGCGGAGAAGCAAGACTGCACGATGGGTCCCTCGACGTAACCAGCTTTCAGTTTCAGCGTTGCATTTTCTCACCTAGGTGCGAGGAACGCTCTCCCCGTCACCCATATCAGGCATTTGTCGTTATCATCCAAGTCGATTGATTATGTGGGTATAGAAAACACAGGTTACAGCATGTCACTAGAGGGATGAACGTCTTGAAGGTCTCCTGATTGATTTCGCTCCAGACTCTGCCTGATTTCACTCTTGACCCTATCTCAAAGGGAGCCTCTTTTTTGGGGGGGTACAAGCCTGTGCACCACGGACGTTTTGTGACCCTTTCTCTCCGCTCCGTGGGGTTCGTTTGATTTTGCTGGAACAATGGAGACAGATCACGGCGAGTTCGTCAGGGCCCTTAGCATTTGCTTAGCTCGCCTATGGCCTGTCGAAGCCTGTCTAGCCTTGGCGGCGCCATGTCGACAGACAACAAGGGGGTCCGTCCCACACCACCAACCATCCGGGGGGCCACTTCGGCAAAGAGATTGGATCAAGCATAAAGTAAGCAAGCAGCAGGCACTGGGCAGTTGTGGTGCAGGCTGTACATAGTAGCACTGAGCTGTTGCACTGACTGGGTTGCTGGGCTGAGAAGTCGGAGGCGAGATTCAAGATCTCAACCGCCATCCGGGCGACGCGCAGGGGCAAAGCGCTAATAGATATGTACCAACGCAGACCTTTTCTTCCTCTTCTCTGATATCGGCTTTTGAATACTGATGGGCTTTTTGGGTATTGCCGATGCAGCGTGCGAACCAAAGCTGTGAAAAATTGTTGACAATTCCACAAGACGCCACAGTTGCTGCATTTGAAAGGCCGGAGGCTGGGCCTTTGCCAGGTACCACGCAACGGAGGCTGTCCCGCATTTCGTCAAAACAGAAACATGCCAGGTTCGTGATCGGCGGCCAGATTTGCAGCAGGTGATCGTGGTCCAACCGGCGGCTCATTCTCGAGAGGGTTTAGCGCCTCACCATCCATCATCCCCTTCGTTCTCTTCTCTCCCACAGAAATGTGATTGGGATTCAAGGCACACAGTGACAGGATTCTGTACAAAGAAGATGGCAGCTTGGCAGCTGTTTTCGAGTAAGAAACACTGGAAGCATGGCTTCTCCAACCCGGTAGATTTACCACTCCCATGATCAACACGAATGGTAGAGAGGAATCCGAAGGTTGCTGCTGAAGCATCCATGTGCTGCATGTACGTAGCTTGAGCTTCGAGAGCGACGTGTGGAGTCTAGCAAAACTGTGCCTTGGCGGAGGAGAGACATAACAATGACCTACTTGTACCTGGCCTGGTCGGGTCTCAGTCTCATCCTCAGAAATCGTCAATGTCTCAATCATCAACATTCTTAAAATCGCCCTTTTCCTCAGTTGAGCGGGCATCTGCTTGCATGTATCCTACATACTACAACGTGCGGGTCAGGGGAGTTGTGGCTTGACTGTGGCTCATGCATCTCTCCACACGTGTAATCTGTACTACGTAGGTAGCCGACCTACCTTAATTCCAAGCTCGCCAAGCCACATCAGGCGTCAGTGAGATCCTTACCTAACCTACTTACCCGTTCCTACATACCTAGGCGCGCGACCCAGAACCGTGTCCAATACCGACCGACGTCTGGTTGCAGCTTGCTTGCTGTCTGGACCCCCGGAAAAAAAAAATTACTTTGAAGCATACGTAAGAAAGCAGACAGACTGCAGTCCTGAGCGCGTCTACAGCCGAACGAGCGATCTTCTTTCGCCATGCCTCCTCGAATAAACATCCCGCCCGTCACCCGAGTGTTGCTCATCGCCTTGCTGTTGCAGTCGATCCTGAGTGCTGCCGTCCGCTATCGACAATGGTCCGCCAACTCGGAGATCGTCGTCGAATGGCTCACGCTGGTGCCCCAGCTGTCGCTTTTTTATCCTTGGGTCTTTGTCACGACGACCCTGGTAGAGAACAACATTTTCACATTGGGCATTGCCGGCATGACCATTTTTCAGGGTGGGCGTTACCTTGAGAGAGCTTGGTCGTCAAGGGAATTTGCAAAGTTCCTGCTGGTCACCGCCTTGATACCCAATGCCCTCAGCTTCTTGTTTCTGGTCATGATGTTTACGCTTACACGGAATGAGCGTTGGACGTGAGTTGGACTCTTGCAGTTGCGTCCGAGATGCTATATCTCGAATGTACTTTTTCATGTGATCTTTTTGCTAATTACGCGACATGATCAAGGCTCACCACCGTCTCTGGCACGATATCGCTGCAAATGTCCTTCCTCGTGGCCTTCAGCCAGCTCGTACCAGCCCACACAGTCACTCTGTTCCGCGGTATCTTGTCCATGCGCGTGCCAAGATTTCCGCTGCTCCATCTCGCCGTGGTCACGATTCTGACCATGACTCCTATTCTCACGGTTGCCTCGCTCCTACTGGCCATTTTTGGACTGTTGACCAGCTGGACGTACTTGCGATTCTACAAGACCGTTTTCCCCGATCTCGACTCGTCGCAACCGACCGCATTACGAGGCGATGCCAGCGAGACATTTGCCTTTTCCGAGTTCTTCCCCGGCCCAGCCAAGCCAGTTGTTGCTGCCTTTACAGAGCAGGTTTTCAATGTCCTGGTTGCCATGAAGGTCTGCACACCATTCTCCCAAGCAGAGCTATCGGCTGCTCAAGGCAACAACTACCTGCCTCGGGGAGCTCCAGGAGGTGTTCGAGCTGAGGCCGAGCGACGGAGAGCGCTTGCGCTCAAGGCACTGGACCAGAGATTACATGCTGCGACCGGTGCTCCTCGCAGTCAATCTCAGCCTCCCAGTCACATCAATGGACCGACCGTCTCGACTCAACCACAGACTAGTGCCCAGACTGCGATGACTTCAGAGCCCACGGCCATGCTAGGAGAGACAAACTACGTTCCGGATCAAGATCATCACGACAAGGACGGAGCATGAGAGTACGAGAAAGTAGCCAAAGAGGCGTATATGATGATGACGCCGGGATGAGAACCTTTTTGTCTCATGTATTATAATGTCAGCATTTCAGCATGGAGTACGTTAGAAAGGTACGACTTGTTTCCTAATCGGATATGGCAGAGAGCGAAGTCAAATGATTCCAATGGTTTTAGCGACGGAAGTTCAGGAATGATTCAGGCTTATGATTGCCCCAGGCCAAGATGTAAAGGGGATTTTGAGACAGGCTACTTGTGTGTGTCAGGCCCGGCTGTTCTGGCCAACCAGGATAAAGCTGTGCAGATACTGAATGTATGAAAGACATGCTCGAGGGGCTTGCACCAGCAACTGTTTTCCCAGTTGAAGGTCGGAATACGCCGTAATCCAGGTAGCATGTTTGCTGCTTTATAGGTAGTCAGTCCTATATGAGATCATGATCACGTCCTTGTTTTTAGAAATCCTTTCAACCGCCGGAGATGTGAATTCATAGCTTAGGTTTCAGATAAATGGTGCTGTTTGTGGATGCGTGATGCTACTGCTGCTCGACCATAAGTAGGCTCATGATTTATACTCAAATGTACCAGTATAGCTGTGGCGTTTGGACAATAGGAGGCGATGGGGGTGATGAAGGACTGTTCAGTCCGGTTCGAATCTGGGGGCGTTCTCGATCAGACTGTGGAATGGAAAATTTCCGAAACATCTTTGAGCCACTTTTTTTTTTTTTTTTCCACCTGAGAACCTGAGATCGGTCTGTGTTTCTTTTTTCTTCTTCTCTTCCACTTGTTTCTTGCGTGAGCCTCATACCAAAGGTCCCGCACGCACATGGTGGCTACTAAGTATTCAATGTTCCGCAGAAAACGGATGAGATGAGAGGATGGAAAAAGAAAAGTCCCAAGGTGGGAAGAGAATAAGCAAAAAAGCTCGCCGATAGCAACCTTGATATACTTTTTTTCTTTTGCTTGGTCTTGCTGGGGCTATTTCCTTCCGCCATTGCCTTTTTCAAATCACTGCAGCTGCCGATTCGAGCGACTCGCGGTTCTAGAATGGTCGGTTTAACTTCTTTATACGAATTGATAAGATATCAGGTCATTATCCTTGGGGAGGCTGACCTGATGCAGATATTGATCTTGGTAAACTATTTGGCATTGGCAGATCCAGGTATTTTTACTCTTTGCCCATCTGATGTCGTACAGCATGAAAGCCCACGGTCGGTCAGTAGCAGTACCACAACAGGAACGACTATTTGTATATTAAACATTCTGCAAAAGAAGCCGTGCTTTTTCTCCGCCTACATATATATCCTCGTACCTATCTCGGTATTAAACGTCATGTGCAAGGTCAGAAATGACACACATATATACCTACGAACACACGCTTTGGTGTGTACAAATGTTCAACGTTTCTCGCCTCAAAAAATCTCAGACGGGGTTGCACAAGGGGAGGGGGGAAAAGAAAGTGAGTCAAGTGTGTCAAGGAGGTGGCTGCCTGTCAGCGCAGTCATTAATTTTCGTGTGTCTGGTTACAAGGAGCCCCGATGAGATAGGATGTATACCGAATGCGTTGAAGAGATCAATATCCAAACATCTGGCTGTCCAAGGACCGGCCGCACGGGTAATGCAGTGTCCACGGAATGACGCAAGTGGGGAGCGATACATGATTTTGGTGTACTGTCTTGACTGTCTAGTTCAGATAAACGTATCTTGTATGGAGACGTTGATCTTTTTTCTCTTTCTCTCTCTCTTATTCCTCCAACGATCGGCCGTTCATGCAAATGTTTGTTTTTCCTACCGGGTTTATTCGGTGTGCTCGGCCGGTTGATCGGTCGGTCAGCATGTCAAGGAAAGGAAAACTGTGGGTTTGGGGGATACACTTTTTTTTTTTTAACCCCTTCCCTCAAAAATTCCTGAGCTCCTCAATGGGGTAACCAGAGAGAAGCTCGAATTCCCAATGGTTCCCAGGCCAGGATTTTCTACCTTGCCTCGCCTTTTTACCTCACCTTTCTCCTCAAGCTCCCTTACCCGTATTGCCGTATGCACACCATCGCTCCAGTCGGAATGATTAGGCGGGCAGTTTGAGCGGGCCACCACATCACTCTGTTTTTGGTCTGTCCTTGCACCTCCACTAAAAGAAATGGAGACTCTAAAAAGATGCTGGTTGTTTTAGGACGGATTTTCCTCCGCCAATTGTTAATTGTTTCCTTTTTCTGCAGTTTGAGGTCGAGGCCTTATTTTCGAGTGTAGCTCGTTCGTATATGGATTGCTGTTATTTTCCCCATCAAAAGAATCAAAGCATACAAAAGGAGAAATAAAAGACCTAGTCTATATATATTATTATCAGGTTGGTCTATTTCTTCATCATCACCCGCCTCGTCTCGGGATTTGCACATGCGCATGAATCAGTACTACGTAGTTTGCAAATGCAGAATCTTTCTTCGGCTCGCCAGCTGCAGGCCTGCCTAAAATAACATAGGGTTGTTTCAAGCGCTTGAACCCATCATTTTCCCATGCTGGTTTAGCGAGGCCCCCAAGTGCCGCATAATGACAGGAGGGTGCGGCACCATGTCACCTTGTATTATATATTCCGTATGTAGGTAACGGGCAGTGCATTTACATATTGTGATTAGGGTACATAATCTTTGAGTCAAGCTGATGTTGATCTCGAGCTTCCATCTCACCTGCGAGAGAGAGATCCATATCATCGACTTCTCCTCCATGGCTAGCTAGTGACCCCTGCCTAATGCATTCCATGACCAGAAGCATACATTATAGAGAGTCGAGAATGCTACTGTGTACAACCCCTTGTTGATGTCAATTGACGGCGTGTAGCGGATTACTACACCATACATATCCATACAGCACAAGACGGCACAATAGTGCAAGTAAATCGCAGAGTTAGTGTAGAATGATCCACACCGAGCCGCGACCGATTTGTCCCTATTCCTCGTGGCTTCTTAATGAGGCTTTGATGCCAAGGCCATCGGTTCAAACGAACTGATTCGTTTGTCCTTGGCGCACACCCCTCCTTCTTTGCGGGAATAGTAAAAGGACACAGCTCATCTGACACGCCTAGAATGTAAGTGGAAGAATGAGCACAATGTGTACTTTGTACAAAGCCATATATCCACCATCTGTGGCTTGCGCTGGGATCATTCCACTGCCTCTCTCTCTGTCTCCTCCCTCCCTTGCGCGCGCCAGAGACCAGTGGCCTCTCTCTCCCGGGCCGCCACACCTAGACTATTCATTCGCCCACACCCGAAGGGCAATGCAACGGGGCGCACTGGCTAGTGATGTACTACGACGAAAGAGCCGGCGATTGCAATTGACCCCGAGTGCTACGGTATCACAAGCACAGGGGGATGATAATGATGGGGGGGCCATCGTGGCTAGGCTAGTATGTACAGATATGGCTACCGCCGTCGCCTACACAGTGCACTACAGGAGATCCCGGCTGATCGGCCACAGCAGGGAGAAGAAAAAGCGGGCAAAAAGAGAGTGGACAAGAGTGGACAGGCAAAACACCAGACAGGGTGGCAGTTGGGTAATTTGTGTTGTGTTGGGTTAGGTTCTGGTGTGGGTGGAGCTTAAAAAGGTTGCCGAACCCTCTTTCTCACTTGGTCTGGCACGTCACCCACACAATGATGACCGAGACGTACCGAATGTGACTTTGACTGCTCCTTATGTCCTGGTCCCCCCCCCCCCCCCCCACCCGAAGCATGTGCAGGGGGGGATACATGCGGAAGCCTGTGGGTGGTGGGTGAGGGATGATGGCGGCGGCGGCGATACGTACTGTATGTAATATGCACGTCTGGTAGTGATACTATGTGGTAGAAGACTGCTGAGGGTGTGGCAGTATGTCGTATGCCTGCTTCCCAAATGCGCCAACGGTCTGCATATGCGCGAGATGCAGTACGTACACGACATTACAGAAACGAATCTGTCGTCTGCTCATTCATATACCATACAGAAGGTAGTAAGTAGGATGTGCATCTGTAGGTTGGTATGCGTATGTGCGCCCAGCCCCGGCCGGCCAGTCAGCGCCCGCGGGACAGATTGGCAGAGATCCGTCCGTTCTCCAGACCTTCCTTCGCTGGCACACAAGAGATGCAAACTGCATACAGATCTGGACTAGCCTCGTGATTGTCCTTTCGTCTTATCCTTTTTGCTGCGGGTATTGTTACTCATAATGTTAAGTTCCTTTGCCAGATGTGACTCGATGCAGCGGCTTCTCTTCCGCCGACGTTATAAGGACCTGCCACCTCCCTGCTGGGTGGCATGATACGCGACAGAAATGCAATATCATATATCGCCGCAATCGATGTACTGGAGTGTAATGGTCGAGACCTATGCAGCAGGTCTGCTGAACCCACAAGCCGGAATCAGATCACACTAGAGCCTCACGTAGGTGATCTGGATCGGAGCGCAGGTGTTGACGGGCATTGCTTATTGTGCTGAGATGAAGGCTTGTGCTTCTTCCTACCCGAGTCCTCCAGGATTTGAGGCTGTCTTTCGTTCTGTTGTGGCTGAGATCTCGCTGGGCGCTGGGCGGGCCAAGTTCTCAGGTAATCTGTCTGCACACACGCAGAATCTAACCGTTTGTCACATAGAATTGGGCAGCTTATGAAACAATCAATCCAAATTTGATTGAGACACCTCTGCCATAATCGATGACGCTGTTTTGCTTGCTGCGCGACCCCAGACTGACTTGCGGGATCTACTTAGCACGTGGTAAAAGTTAAAACACGAGAGACAGGACTAGCTAAGGTAGCTACCTAGATGGGCATGGTATGGCTGATGATTTACGACCAGCAGCCATAACCAACGCATATTTATTAAGGTATATTATCGGAACATTGTGACCTTTGATCCCTTGACAAGAAACTGTCGAATGCAAAAACTTTGCACCTAATCAATGGATCGGTTTGGGCACTATGATACTGAAGTGGAACATGAGCTGTCAAAAATGTGCCTTTGTTGTCAAAATCGAACCTTTGGTTTGACAACATCATGCAGAATTGACGTATAATTGATTCCTCGATATAGTTGATGCCAAGTGCAATCGGAGCGAGGGACCTCTATCGCCGTATGAAACATGCATTTCGTGTCTGAGGCGCTTAGTGGGATTGAAACATGGGATGAATGTTTTCCTCGCCCAGGGACGCGGGAACAGAGTTGAGGCCAAACGGTGAATTTCAGAGCAATGTTCCTTGCGTGTGAATCGCCCGGAAGATCTACAGGCTGGCGAGTGGCCCGGCAATGGCGGCTCATTTGATACGAATGGCCCACAAGGACGCCGCCAAATCGTCCACGAGAGCGGTGACAGTGCACCATATTGGCCCGCAATTGGTATGCAACGCCGTCGCAAGATGCGCCTGTTTTGTTTTATAGAGACCATTTGTAGAAGTCGTCAGGTACGAAGGCCTGGTGAAGTGCGTAGTACATAAATATGTAAATTTGTAGCCTCCATCCCTCATGCTACTGCATCTCGTTTGCGGCAAGTCTGCTCTGGGTAGGGTTTGGCTGACTGACACAGTCACTGGTTTTAATCGTAGATGTGGGCGCTGTGTACGTTGGGGCATAATTCAACGTGACGTTCGCCTACCCACCTAGAATGCCAAGCTGCACGCGGCAATCCTGTCAGCACAAGAGCAGAGGAAGTGCCTACGTACGGAAATAGTTTTCGATCAAGCTTTTCGCAGTGTCCTGCTGTGGCCACTGCAGGAACCAATGGCTATCATCTCCATGCGATTGATATACAAAATATGGCCTTGCATCGCGGGACTGGCCAAGTCGAGATCTGCTCGCTAATATTTCGGTTGTGAGGGAAGGACCAAGCTCCACGATAGATGAGCCAGCCAGCAGCCAGCTGTACTGTTGATGGATTAAATCAACTGCAGCACGATCAAGCCTGAATGTGGGAGATATGCAAGTGGCTGGGAGACAGGGTGCCCAAAAAAAAAAAGTGTGTACTGTACTAGAGTGGCGTGGTCAGTGAAAAGTTGAGCTGTCGTGTCTCTGGGCTATCTGTGAGACGGTTCGCTTTTCCATCAGGACAAATGCTCCGAGCAAGATAAGCGTATGCCTCAAATTAAATAGGACGCCAGCTTTGGGGATATGGGCTGGGATATTTGGCCCCTGGCACTTGGGCCTGACTGGTTGGCTGGCTCGGCGCTGGCTCCAGCTCCTGCTGGTCCTGCTCCAGCTAGGTAAAGTCCCATATGGGCTTTTTTGGCTCTTGTCGATTTGGAACGGGCTGCTGGCTGCTGGCTGCTTGCTAAGGCGGGTAGGCTGACGGATAGCACAAAAAGGGTGTGTCATGCTTGGCTGGCCCGGCAGCAAAGGGCCAAGAGGGCTTCAAGGCTCCTGGCTTGGCTCGGGCCCAGATCCTGGCGTCCACTAGCACCCCGGAGGCTTACCAAACAAACGATCGCTGCACCCTAAACCATTCTGTATGGCCATTGGGAACCGCATTGGAACTGGGGTGGCCACCGGAACTTAGTCAAGGGAGATACGTACCGGCTAGGTTAGGCCCTGACCTCACGTTGCCGCTGAGAGCGGGCTGGCTTTGGGTGGGGAGGGTTGCCACACAGGCCGGCCAAGGACCAAATTTGGAGTCTGTCTCGGGAACATGGCGGCTGCAGCAGGGCTCGTCGACAGAAGTACTGGTGAAGTATCGGCTCCCCTCGTCTTCTCCAGTCTGGATCCCCAGGGCCTTGCATCCCAGACTGGCGGCGAGGTACCGAACACAGACCACGGGCCCTGCTCCCATCCACAAGACGTCCAAATAACTCCGTCACCCCAGGATTGCTGCGGTCATTTCCGCCCACTGAAATTGTGTAGCGCCGTCACGTCACTGCAGTTGGTTGCTGTCAGCCTTGGATGCGACTCGACTCATGCTAGAGCAGGCAGAACGACACTATCTCCGGACTGCAAAGCTGTATGCACATTGAGAAAAAAGTATGCAGACCTTGAAAGCCTGAGTTGCTGTCGGTACAAAGGCTGAATTGCTTTAAGACTGTGGCCAAAGATGCATTGTAGTTTGATCAGGTTCGACATGCCGCCAAGGTATGCATGTAGTGTATTTTGGGTAGAACCGTTGAAGAGTACGTGACTTGCCAGCCTCCTCATCCTTAATCAAGCAGGGTGGCTCAAACATACTCTTCACTGTGACGAGATCGTCTCGTTGTAGATCTTGCTCGTGCCGAATTTTTTCTTCTTCTTCTCTAGCATTTTTCGTCCACTAGGTAATCTATTCAGCTGTGGGCAATGGTGAAAGTGGTATACATTACATTGGTAAGTAAAAGTTTGCCAAAGCGTTTTGTAGTGTGTGCTTTCCTCCCAATGTACCTCGTGGATTTGAAAGCATCTGATAGTGTAAGAAGGAGTAAAAAGTACGGTGGACAGACTGGAGGCGACCTGAACCTGAAGCTGTGATGGAAGGTTTATCTAGCGTTACTACACTGCCTGTGTGCGGCGTTGGCTGGTGACGGTCACACATGTACGCACAGAGAAAGAGAAAGAGGAGAGTTTGTCGTGACAGACACATTGGGGGACGCACGTACCACCCTCGGCCCTACCTCTGTAAGGTAAGTAAAGTGCTGCATCGAGCTGGTTGGTGGTTGGCTGGCTGCTCTGTTGAATCTGCCATCTTATGTGAGGCAAGGGCAGGTAAGGTACAAAAAGAACCGGCCCCGCAAACCCGCTCAAGCCGACTAGCGGTGCTAGCGTGGTACTTGGCAGCTACTGAGCCGTTACGGGATCGCGCTGGCCAAGCTTGTCCTCGTCCCTGGACACTCTTGCGCATAGGCTCCACCGTCAATTACGCCAAATCCCAGCTTGTTCCTCTCGCGGTCGTCGTGGGTTAGGGTAGTTTGAGAAGAGGAGAATTATTCTGCGTCCCCTTCCCGAATTCCCTCGCCAAACCCGTTCGTTCGTCTCTCCTCAACACTTCCTCCTCTCCCACGCCCATCAGAACCGCAAGCCTGGCGAGGGTCAGAAACTGCCATCAGTCTTGACCATCTCCTAGTCTTCTCTGGCCACTTCCTTTGCCTTTTTCTTCCCGTCGACGCTATACTTCATCTATTCTTCTTATTCTCGGCCAACACGAGTCTTTCTCGTCTACGCGCCAGTCACGTCACTTTTCGTCTTCCTCGTCGCGACCTTCAATCCGAAGGGCCCTTGCGACGCATAGACATCCAGACGTCGTACACTAGATTATTGCCCGCGATTGAAAGGATCTGTAGTTTTGTATTCACTTTTGCTGTAATACAACTGTCCTTTTTGCCTGGCGCTGGCGGAAAAAAAAGAGAGTATCAAAACGCCCTCACCCATCCCCCATATTTGGAGATATTTGTAAAAGTGTACCTTCGGTCCACTACAACTCTCTTCAAAAAACAAAGTGCAGGTGCCGCTTCCACTATTGATAGTGGTCGATTTTGGTTTCTCCCGCCTCACTTGCATCTCGTCGCATCTTTCAGCAGTCTTGCAGTTGTGTCTGTATCAGCCCCAATAAATAGGACTTGGCGATCATGGCGAACCACCATCCCTCACCGCAGATGCCTATGCAAATGCATCACGGTCCCCAAGGGCCACCGCCCCCAGGCGCTGCTCATTACCCCCCTGCACAACCACAACCTGCCCCTTCAAGGCAAATCAGCACTGTCAATGAGCTTTTGTGGTTGCAAATTGGTAAGTCTCGCGCACCAGACACAACAGTCGCTTCATAATGCGCAATACTAATGCCTCGTAAAGGAAGCTTCTCCGAGCTTCTAGGTAGCCTTGACGATGCCATGAATGCCTACGAGCATGCCCTCCGGGCGAACCCGAACTCCGTTCCCGCCATGAATGCGATCAGCTTGATTCTTCGCACTCGCGAGGAGTTCCACAAGGCAGTCGAGTTTCTGCAAGCCATACTGAAGATTGATGAAAGAAACGGCGAAGTCTGGGGCAGTCTCGGTATGTTTAGCCATTTTCAACCTAATGGGTTTCCGTCTCGTGTCTAACCTTGCGCGCTTAGGTCATTGCTACCTCATGATGGATGACCTGCAACAGGCATATGCCGCTTACCAGTCAGCATTGGTCAACCTCCAAAACCCCAAGGAGCCCAAGCTTTGGTACGGCATAGGTATCCTGTATGATCGATATGGCTCCCTGGAGCACGCCGAAGAGGCGTTTTCTCAAGTCATGCAAATGCAGCCTGATTTTGAGAAGGCCAATGAAATCTACTTTCGACTTGGTATTATATACAAGCAGCAACAGAAGTATGGACAGAGTCTTGAGGTTAGTCTACTCCCGCGCCTGTAATAATTGCTGGGCGATTGCTGACCCGTGCAGTGCTTCAACTACATTGTCACTTCTCCGCCGCCGCCTCTGACTGAGGAGGACATTTGGTTCCAGATTGGCCATGTCCACGAGCAGCAAAAAGATGTAAGTACTTGATCTGAGAGAGATGCTTCGTTCTGCTTCTGACATGAATTTTAGTATGACAGCGCCAAAGCGGCATACGGCAGAGTCCTCGAGAGAGATCCCAACCACGCCAAGGTCTTGCAACAACTTGGCTGGCTCCACCACCAGCAGAGTAGCAGCTTCTCTAGCCAGGAGCGAGCCATTGAATATCTGGAGAAGTCAGTAAGCGCTGATAATAACGATGCGCAAAGCTGGTACTTGCTCGGTCGGTGCTACATGTCCCAGCAGAAATATCCCAAGGCCTACGAAGCATACCAGCAGGCCGTCTATCGAGACGGTCGAAACCCAACCTTCTGGTGCTCTATCGGAGTACTCTACTACCAGATCAATCAGTACCGTGATGCGCTCGATGCCTACTCCCGGGCGATCAGATTGAACCCGTACATCAGCGAGGTTTGGTATGATCTGGGCACTCTGTATGAGAGTTGCAACAACCAGATCACTGATGCCTTGGATGCCTACCAAAGAGCTGCAGAGCTCGATCCTTCCAACCCGCACATCAAGGCTAGATTGCAGCTGTTGCGCCAGGGACAAAGCACTGGACATCTTCCTCAAGGCCCTGCCCCTGTACCTACCGATGTGCATCCCCAAACCTACGGTGCTCAGGGTCCCCAGGCACCGCAATGGACCGGCGCATCCGCTGCCCCTCAACAGCAGCAGCAGCAACAACAACAACCGCAGCAACAGCAACCGCCTGGCCGTCCCCCCGTTGGACCGGGTGGTGCTAATGGCTGGGGCAGTCTGCGTGATGTCAATCCTCCACAGCCGCCAAACCCGTATGACCAGAGAGAGCCATTCCGAGGCCCTGCACCGCCAATGCCGCGTCAGCCTAGCCCTCGCGCAGAAGCTCAGATGAGACCTTACGGCGATGCTGGCCGCCAGGTACCTCCGCCAGGACCTGCCCCTATCCGCCGTGGCCCATCTCCCGGACCACCTCACTACGGGGCTCCACCTCCTCCCTCGCAGCCTCAGCCTCCAGCTTCAGCAGGACAGGCTCGGGTCAGTAACCCCAACTATACACCGGCACCGACGGCAAGCATGTCTCAATCGAGCAACGGACCGCCGAGTGGCCCCCCGAATGGCGCTGCACCACCACCGCACTTGATGCCTTACCGAGCTGGATCTCCCCGGCCAGACTCGAGACCTACCATGCGTGATAACCGCATGCCTAGTCCCAAGTCGGCTTACCCCCAGTATCAACCACCGCCTCATGGTCACCACCCAGAGGCTGGTCCTAGTAGCATGGATAACGGTCTACCCACTCCTCTCAAGGGCCCCATGGGCCCAGATGGTCCTCAGCATCGCGCTGACAATCGTCCTCCGTCTGTTGGACCCAAGCGCATGCGTGAATGGGAAGATGAGCCTGCAATCAAAAAGCCTGCTTCCGAGGAGAATCGCGCTCTCATCCACGACATGCGCCACCGTCGCCCTTCAACGCCCCTCCGGGGCGGGCCAGAGCCATATCGTCGAACATCACCCGAACAGCACCGCCTCGAGGAGCAACGTCGGTTGGATGATCAGCGACGTGCTGAAGATCAGCGTCATGCTGAAGAACTTCGAAGAGCTGATGAACAGCGTCGTGCCAATGATAACTACCACCCGTCAGAGGCTGCTCATCACCAGCCTGCACACCCAATGTCGACGCACTTGCCACCAATGCAGCAAGGCCCTTCGCCAATGCAGGGTATTATTCACGATGGCCCATCACACAACGGCCCAGGGCCAGTGCAGGCCAAGGAATACCCTCAGGAAGAACGACCAAGAAATGAGCATCCTGCGGCTCCTGCACCGGCCCCAACGCCCACACCACAGCAGGTCAACGAGCCAGAGCGAGCAGCTCGCAAGATGGACGTTGACGAGGATTATGATGACAGTGGCGAGGAAGAGAAGAAGGTCAATGTTACTGGCCCTGCTTCTGGGCCAGCGTCTGCCACTGGAGAGCTTAAGACGTCAACACCGACGAGTGCTGGTATGAATGGATTAATGGGACCGGCGCCCAAGACGGAGGGTACGGCATAATTGAATAACGATCATGGAGAGAAGACACTGAAAGTCGTGGTGCTGCTGTCGAGGTTCTTGTGTTACACTATTTGCTTTTGTCTAGTACACATACCCAGTTTTTCAATTGAATCCATCACAAAGTTGGACTTTTCTGTTTAAGCGTTCTGTGAGAACATACAATCATTTACCCTTTCACCTTCGTCTCTGGTGGAGGCTGAACGCCAATAAATATGTTGAAAATCTAGTGCGTTTCCACATATCTCAATACTAATCTACAAGTCCAGTATAAAGGTTGTCGATGCTTGACCGAGGATTATGATCATTCGAACCAATTGTCATGGGCCTTAAAGCACCATGCCATCTCCTTGTGAATAATCACGTGAAGAGGATTTCCCCGTCACCCCCCCACCTTTCTTGTGAGTTCGTGGTTATGCTGCTGTACAATTGGTCCAAGCGTCAGGGTTCAGTAGCGAAAAGTCCAAAGTCTCTTCGCTCTTTCTGCTGTGGCCGCTTTTTTTTTTTTTTTTTCTCTCGCCCGCCCCACTCGGCTAATCTCAGGTCTAAGGTCCACAGTTTTGGCCCGCACCAAAATTTACTGCCCTCACCACCTTGGGAAATTTCCAGACCTCTTGAAGAGACTCTTCTTGAAGAACTTTTCCCAATCCTCTCAACCACCACCGGATTGATACTAACCACCAGGATCAATCAAGATGTCTCACCGAAAGTTCGAGGCCCCCCGTCACGGTTCGCTGGCTTACCTGCCCAGGAAGCGGGCTGCCCGTCACCGGGGTAAGGTCAAGTCGTAAGTTCAACCCGATATCAAAATGGATTCAAGAGCGGTTTTTGCAGCATCTTCGCACGACATGGACTCTGGGCGATTGGTCATCAACAAGAGGGATGCATCGAGAACTCACTCTGCGCGCGCGAGAAAGAGGAGGAGCAGGAAGAGCTGTACAATATCGCTGTTGATATTGCGCACACCATTCTTGAAAGCAGAATCGCTAATTCATTGTGCTTCACCAGCTTCCCCAAGGACAATGCCAAGCAGCCCGTCCACCTGACCGCCATGATGGGTTACAAGGCTGGTATGACCACCATCGTCCGTGACCTCGACCGTCCCGGTGCCAAGGCCCACAAGAAGGAGGTTGTCGAGGCCGTTTCCATTATTGACACCCCTCCGGTACGAACAGCGCAGCCCGCTTGGCTTTGTGCCTATGGCTAACATCTCACAGATGATCGCTGTTGGTCTGGTTGGTTACATCGAGACTCCCCGCGGTCTCCGATCCCTTACCACCGTCTGGGCAGAGCACTTGTCCGACGAACTGAAGCGTCGCTTCTACAAGAACTGGTACAAGTCCAAGAAGAAGGCTTTCACCAAGTACGCCAAGAAGCACTCCGAGGCCAAGGGTGCTTCCATCAGCCGCGAGCTCGAGCGCATGAAGAAGTACTGCACTGTCGTCCGTGTCCTCGCCCACACCCAGATCCGCAAGACTCCCCTCAAGCAGAAGAAGGCCCACTTGATGGAGATCCAGATCAACGGTGGCTCCGTTGCCGACAAGATCGAGTTCGGCCACGGTCTCTTCGAGAAGCCCATTGAGGTCAGCAGCATCTTCGAGCAGGACGAGATGATCGACGTCATCGCCGTCACCAGAGGTCACGGTTTCAACGGTGTCACCTCCCGTTGGGGCACCAAGAAGCTTCCCCGTAAGACTCACAAGGGTCTCCGTAAGGTCGCTTGTATCGGTGCATGGCATCCTTCCCACGTCCAGTGGACTGTTGCCCGTGCCGGTCAGATGGGTTACCACCACCGTACCTCGGTCAACCACAAGGTTTACCGCATTGGCAAGGGAGACGCCGACAACAACGCCTCCACCGAGCAGGATGTCACCAAGAAGACCATCACTCCGTACGTCTTTCTCGTTTTGAATTTGTCCATCGAATGATTGAATGCTAACATGACATGTAGTCTGGGTGGCTTTGTCCGATATGGTGAGATCAACAACGACTTCGTCATGGTCAAGGGTTCCATCCCTGGTACCAAGAAGCGTGTTGTGACCCTGCGCAAGTCCATGTTCATCCACACCTCGAGAAAGGCCCTCGAGAAGGTCGAGCTCAAGTGGATCGACACCTCGTCCGAGTTCGGTCACGGTGCTTTCCAGACCCCGGCAGAGAAGAAGCAATTCCAGGGTACTCTCAAGAAGGATCTCGTTCAGAGCTCGTAAAAAGTTTCTGTACTTGCATTTCCTTGGTTCTGTTCACTTGCATAGGAGTTCCCTGGGGTTTCTTCATGGTCACTGCAACGGGCGTGGTGGTCTGAAAATCGGTTTTCGAGATATCTAACGCAGCTAATGAGAAAAGTTGCATGATGAACAAAGAACCTATGATTCCCAAAATGAGCATATTTGTGCTTTGCACCGTGATGTCTTCTGATTTGCTCCGTAAATAATGATACTTTTTTAATCTTCTGAACTGTATTTTCTGCCAACTGTAATGTGGATTTTGCCATCCGCTGCCAAAAGAGAGAACGGCCCCAAACTCGCAGCTACTGGGAAGCTAAGGTACGTGTAAAGCAGTATACCTGGGGATAGGTACCACCTGGTGTGCGTCATAACTCCCAGCCAGCCCACCTTGGGATCTTCCCAATCGCGACACAGATGCTCAGCCGAATGTCAAAAGCAAGTTTTCAGGTGCTCAAGACTGGCAATTTTTCCCTTCTTTCCTTCAACGAAGTTGGCATTGCTGCAAAAAGGTTTTATACATCAAGTGTCGAGGCCTTCCCCCACCTTACTCGGCCAACCTCCGCACCCCGAACAACATTCTTTCCACCAGACTTTGACAGCACCTGCACCCATCCGACCGTCTTCCAGCGATCATTTACCACATCCATACGTCTTAGGATGGCTTCAGACGAAGATTACTTGGCTTTCTTGGACAAGGCCAACAAGGATCCCAATGAGGGCCAGACTGCAAAGTCGGCCAGCAGCGCAAAGCAAGCGTTCAAGACCACAGATTCAGGCGCACAGGTGCCCGCCGTCCTCAAGAGCGCTGTGAAAGATGCGTTTTACACTAGCGATGCCGATGAGCCTTTTGAGCCAGTCTGCCTTAAATGGAACGAGGATGGCAAAGGGCTGCCCGATGAAGGTATGTTGTCATTTGGCTTGGTTTGGAACACAGACTGCTTTCCTTCTCAAGGTTTTTGTTTTATACATACTTATCATTCAGTCTATGCTAATGCTCACATTCATAATACAGAGGAATTTGCCAGCTTAATCTCCCATCCGAATCCCTCGAGTGCGCAAATAGAGATCCAAGATCCTGCAGACTGGGATACGCAAGGACAATACTCAGACCTCTTGGACGCGGTGCGCCAGGCGGGCAAGGGTAACGACGTTCGGGTCTACAGAATAAGAAAGGATGGCACGAGGGTGGAATATTGGGTCGTTACTACGGAAGGAAAAGGAAAAGATGCCAAATTGGTAGGAGTCAAGGCTTTGGCCATCGAGAGCTGAGTTAGCTTCTTACGTGGGCATTGAAATATTGGACGCAATAGTGCTCCAGCCATTGTCAGCATCGAGACAAGGGCCGCTCCGGGTGTCATCCTTCAGGTCGAACACAAATATAGTCTTGCGTCTGACACGATCGGCTAGCTCTGTCCATGTAGTCGACGTGTGTGTAAGATGGACGACTGACGGAGACTGATTACATGATATTGCAGCTCAACCCACAAATCATACAAGAGAAAGGTGAAAATAAGCTTGCTGCCATATGAAGTCGGACAAGATCTTACCTTGTCATACCCAAGAGCGATGCCGGATCAGCCGTTTACACAAGGTAGTTCTGAGTGGATCAGACCAACGCTAGCATCTAGGTACGGGTCTTTCTTAAAATCGACGCCAGAGTCATCGCTGGGTGGGTTTGATAGCTTCAACTTTGATACCAGCTCTGGCGATAGCGGTCAGAACGACAATTTCCTTCAGCATGGTAAGTTGACATAACCGACCCTTACTATGCCCGTGAGGCGAGGAGCGCATGCAACCTTTTGGCTGTATCTGCAGCCGAAATGGTACCTGAATTTGGAAAGCGCTTACTATGCGCTCTGCGAGTTTGTGCCCCGCGCTGCGCATACTTAGGGACCCCGAAAGGTTCCAATGCTTGGCCCAATTGAACAGCCAATCCAGCAAGGTGACGATTTTGTTGTATGAAACGTTGCCCTCGACCAAGTTCGAGTCTTCGCTGCCTGGCAATCACCTGAAATTCGGTCTTGTACCTCGATCCGGAGCTCTTGGCGGCACACAAGCAGTCAATTGCTCGCTATGACTCAGGCTGTGAGAAGGCCCTTCTTTCGCCAAACTGACCTACTGATTCTAGTAGTTAACCATGATTTGCGAACGTCACAATCAGAAGCTAACATTTCTCTCTTTGCATAGGACACCCTTCTCCCGTCTTTGGACACGATCCAAGAGCTCCTCTCGAAACCCCAAAAGGGCACCAAGAAGGCGAACCTCGTACCGGTATACGGCCAGATCTCTGCCGACCTCATCACACCTTCAGCAGCCTACCTCAAAGTTTCTGCGCATTCCAAGAGCGAATTGTCCTGCCTTTTCGAAAGTGCAGCCACCGAGAGAGTTGGACGGTATAGTTTTGTTGCTGCTGGGCCCCGCAAGACCATCACAACCGGCGAAGGCCATGGCGAGTCTGTTGATCCGTTACCGGGCGTCGAGAAAGAGCTGGCGCAGTACACTGTGCTAGAAGTACCAGGCCTAAAGCTGCCACCTCTAAGCGGCGGCGCCGTGGGTTACGTGGGCTATGACTGTGTTCGGTACTTTGAGCCAAAGACGGCACGGCCAATGAAGGATGTGCTCAAGATTCCCGAGTCTCTCTTTATGATGTTCGATACCATTGTGGCCTTTGACCGCTTCTTTGGTGTCATCAAGGTGGTTACTTATATCCCCATTTCTGACAACCTCGACACTTTGCCCTCCGAGTACGAGAAAGCCAGCCAGAGAATCAACGAGCTCATTGATGTGCTCAACGCTCCCGAGATCCCAATCCCCGAGCAGGAGCCCATCAAGCTGGGTAACGAGGCCAAATCGAATATTGGACAGCAGGGTTATGAGAACCACGTCACAGAGTTGAAGAAGCACATTGTCAAGGGTGATATCATCCAGGCTGTGCCGTCGCAGAGATTCGCACGTCCCACGAGCTTGCATCCCTTCAACATCTATAGGCACTTGAGGACAGTCAACCCGTCGCCGTACCTGTTCTATATCAATTGCAAGGATTTCCAGATCATTGGAGCTTCTCCCGAGTTGCTCGTCAAGGAAGACGAGGGACGCATCATTACGCACCCTATTGCCGGAACCGTCAAGCGTGGCAAGACACCCGAGGAGGATGAGAAGCTTGCAGAAGAACTGAGGAGCTCCCTCAAGGACCGTGCTGAGCATGTCATGTTGGTCGACCTCGCCCGAAATGACGTGAATCGCGTCTGTGATCCCTTGACGACGCGTGTGGACCGCCTTATGGTCGTGGAGAAGTTCAGCCACGTACAGCATCTCGTGTCCCAAGTGTCTGGCGTTTTGAGGCCAGGCCAGACGAGATTTGATGCGTTCAGATCCATCTTCCCCGCTGGCACAGTCTCTGGTGCTCCCAAGGTGAAAGCCATGGAGCTGATTGCTGAGTTGGAAAAGGAGAAGCGTGGTATCTACGCTGGCGCAGTTGGCTACTTTGGCTACGGCTCGGTCACAGTCAATGGCGAAGAGATCGAGGGCGCCATGGATACATGTATTGCGCTCAGAACCATGCTTTACAAGGACAAGGTAGCATATCTCCAAGCTGGTAAGTTTTTCCCACAACCATGCGATCGAGTCAATCAAGGTTTGTATCAAATTTGCTAATGACTTGGACAGGTGGCGGCATTGTCTTTGACTCGGATGAATACGATGAATGGATGGAGACCATCAACAAGCTCGGTGCCAACACAACGACCATCAAGACTGCCGAAGAGCTCTATGCCAGACGCGTTGGTACGGCATAATTGCTCAGTGTCAGTCTTAGACTAGGCCGAGAATGAGCAGTTTTAGGACGAGAGAAAATAAGATGATAAAATATAGAGATCCAAAATCCGGCGTCAAGGAACAAGTTTGTCTTTCACGATCGATTGCCTCTTGAGATATATACCTATCGATATGGTGAAGAAACTACATGAAATATTTTGGCTGAATCGGGTTATGCTTAAGGAGGGATGGCTAGCTAATGGAGCTTTTATTTCGGATTGACTACTATAGACACCCAACATGTAATGCATTTTCAAGCAATATCCCCAGGCGAGACAGGCTGAGATTGTGCTTGCTAGTCTTTTATGAATGAGACTACTTCATTTCTTGTTTTTCCTCATCCCACCAATTACCCGAGAGATCACCAGCTGGAGATATCTTTTTTATGCCGTCCAACTTTTTCAGAGTGAGGTCGTCCAGATTGATGCCATAAATAGTCCGTGCCTAGAATGTGGATGTAGTATTAGCGAACAACCTTGATGTCCACCTTGTGCCAAGGAATTGGTATATAAATATGTTTTGTGCCAATCTCTCTACTTGGTTCATCGTTCTCCCCATTCTACAACATCACACGCCTTGTTGCAACAACAAGCTAGCCACGGGGTCACAACAGGGAAGAAGCAGCGAAATCATCAGAGGTAGGAACCGAGGCCCAGAAATCGTCTTTCAAAACTTACACTAATACCATAGGTATGAGGTTCTCGTCCCGCGCGGAAATCAATGCCCAGGCTCGCACCACATTTGGGACAGAACAACTGGTCCTTGCTCTTGGTGTTGAACTCGTACTCGGCGCACCGCTCCCGGTGTCCCGGTGACCAGGTCACGGCCGTCGCGGGCGGGTACACGAGCAGGTAGCCAAAGCGCGCGCAGGCCGAGCAGTTGCACTCGGTCACCTTGTAGTTGCCGGTGCTGCCGTCGGCGGCGGCGGGCTGCCCCGTGAGCGGCGGGGAGATGGTCATGCTGAACTTGATGTAGCCGCAGTGGCAGCCGCATTGGTACGTCTCGCTTGGCTTGCTATCCTCTGAGGAAGACATGTTGGGATGTTGTTGGCGGACAAGGTGGGTGATGTGTCTATTGGAAAGGTTGGGAGGCTGCCTGTGTCAAAGGGTACTTGATGCTGGTGCCTACTAGAGATTGCGAGGGAATTCGGGGAATAAATGGCAAACGCAAATCGAGGTTCGAGGCGGTCAGGTTGAATCAAGGCGACTATATAGGAATGGTGGATAGTTCAACCGACTTACAAATCACCTGAACATAACAGACGATTACCACATGAGCATTTTCCTATATAGGATAGGCTGTGTATCATGGTGATTACTTGATAGGTGACAGATGTCAAGAACCGGCCAAACTCTTGCTAGACTTCGCTACGACCTTGCATAGATAGATGACTCCGCCTACCAGGTATACTAGCAAGCATCTTGTCTCACTGCATTAATGTAGGGAGCCGGCATGGGATAAGAGTGTGAGAATAATTAATTCAGCTTCATGATTGTCAACAGAGGATCTGACTGGATATCGAGTGGCTCAGACTTGTGAATTTCCTAATAATATCTATCTATCTATTTGTAACCACGAGCAGCGTGTCAAAACAGAATGATGAATGTGTAGTGAATGGAATGAATAGAGTTGACATGTCTGTGAGATGACAACATCGGTAATACAACAACAGACTCAGTGCTCAAGCTTTAGTCAGGTACCTCGATATGTACAGGTCCCTCACCTAGTGGGGCCCGTGCCCCTAATAGCACTTGCGTACCCGCCACTCATCCCTGCTAGCGATCTTGAGACCTGTTGGGTGGCAGCAGTTACCTACATACAACATTGAATTCGTCCATCCGTTACAGCATCCACTTGGCAATCGCTTGTTTATGCTACAAAAGCACCAAGCATAAAACCATCGCAGACTGGCATGTGGTGAAGTCCATCACGATATGTTGCCATTGTGGCACCGACACTACTGAAACAACACCGGACACGCCAACAACGACAACGACATGATGGATGCGCCGCCAGTCAAGCTCTCTGAGCTCCTCCGGCACCCGGACGACCTCGACAAGCTGCCTGCGCTGAAGCTCGAGTTTACGCGCAAAAAGGCCGCTGTCGACTCCCAGCTCCGCGGCGGCCTTCGTGAGCAGCTCGAGACGACACAAGCCGGCATGAGCGGGCTGACGGATGGCCAAAAGACGGTGCAGGCCATCAAGGAGGAGATGATCAAGATCGACCGCCTGTGCTCCGAGAGCCAGAACATGATCAAGGACTTTAACGCCATCAATCTTGTCTCCCAGGCCCACCGAAACTTTGGCGCCGTCGAAGCCATGCGCAAGAACCTCGAAATGTTCAACGAGCGGCTCAACGGCGTCGAGATCATGCTGCGGGGCGATGAGGAGGACAAGGAGACCATGCCCAACCTCCTGGCAACCCACTACGAGCTGACGCAGCTTCGAAATATTCGCGACGATGCCATGGAGCAGATCACGAGAGCCGACGACGCCAGTCTGCTTGCGACATTGGAGGACTACTTTTCTAGGCTGGATGAGGCTATCGACTGGTTCGACGAGCATATTGGTCTGATTGCGCTCAACCAAATCAACCTTTTAATCGCCGATAACAACAGCCTGGTTGTTCGTCTTGCCATTATTGTCGAGGCCGAGGAGAAGAGTGATCAGAGGGTATTGGCCCTGCAAGAAGCATTAAAGGATCACAAGGAGATGGCGACAAGATTCCAAGCCATTACTGAGGGCGCGAAAAAGGTGCGCGGCTACAAGGAGAAGTTTTTACAAGCCATCAGCCTCAACTGCGAACAACAATTTGGCGAAGTTAGAGAAGAATTCCTGGGCGATCCCGACGGATTGAGCAAAATGATGAAGTGGTATTTCAACGACTTGAATGCCGTCAAGCAGGGCATGGTGCCCCTGATGCCCAAAAAGTGGAAGATCTTGAAGACTTATGGCGACATATATCACCAACTGATGCACGACTTTCTCGTGGGCATGATTGAAGACCCCGAGTTCAGCTCGGCGCATACTCTTGCCATTATCAACTGGCCTGAGAACTACTATAAAAAGATGAAGAAGCTTGGATTCCCTGAACACGAACTCAAGCCACATGTAATCGACAATCGCGAAGGAGAGTTGGTCAAGGGCTTCCGCGACCTCATCATCAAGTTCTTGGATGAGTGGATCGAGAGAATTTTCGCGCAGGAGAGAAAAGACTTTGCAGACCGGATGGTCGAGGGGTCTAACCTGGACGCCGACGAGTACGGATACTTCCGTACCAGGAATCTCGTGGATATGTGGCGCATGTTGCGAGAACAAGTGGACGGCGCTGGTAACTCGGGCCGAACCGACGTTGCCGAGGGTGTGATTGATGCTATGTTCTTGCGACTACGCGGCCGGCAGCAGTCGATTCAAAAGATGCTCGAAGACGAAGTGCTTAAATACGAGTCCAACAAGTTGCCCGATCTCGAGGGCATGCAGCCCCTGCAAGACTGGCTCGTCGCCACTGCAAACGACCAGATTGCTTGTGTGGATGATATAGAAGAGGAACAGCGCTTCGGTTACTTGACCAGTTTCAAGCAAAAGTTCGAACCACTTGTTACACCGGCATACCTGGAACGCGCAGAAGGAGAGTTTGAGCAGCTCCAGGGCAACTACTTTGATCTAAGCACGTGGTGCTTGAGCAAGTTTGTCAGACTGGTCTTTGCTGTAGACTTTAAGAGTGCAATGCCCACATTCTTCACGCCAGAATGGTACAGCAAGGCCACCATGAAGCAGCTTATTGCGACATTTGAGGAATACCTGGGCGAATATCGACCAGTCTTGCACCACGCCTTGTGCGACACCTTTGTCGAGATCTTCGCAGACGAGCTCTTGGCGCGCTATCTTATGTGTGTACGCAACAAGACTGTCAAGTTCCGACGCACCGATCCTTTCCAGGACAAGGTCTTTGACGATCTCAAGACGGCTTTTGAGTTCTTTAGGGCGACTACTAATAATAGCGACACTATTATGCAAACTTGGCGCGTCACGGAACCCTTTTTGGATTTGTTGACTGCTGAGAAGGAAGCAATACCAGATGTCTTTGAGGGCTTCAAGCTCAGGTACTGGGATCTTCAGATCAGCTGGGTGGAAGCAGTCCTCCGGTCGAGAGACGACTTTGAGAGAAGCATGCTCAATGCGGTCAAGGCAAGAGCGGCGCAGATTGAGGTTACAAGAGGCCCGGAGACAATCATGGCCAAGGTGAAATAGAGCAGCGAATTCTAGCAACTAATGATGAGTTTATGATACCAAGCCATGTCTGCCATTTGTCCTACTTGTATAAGTTGTGAATCATTAAAGCGTGTTGGAAATTTAGTCGTGATGCTGCATCGTTTGAGCTCCCTTGCTTTTCTATATGAGAGGGCATACACCGCATATGGTCAATCCGCTCCGAGCCTGACCCTTGGGCTCGAACGGGACCAAACGCCTTGGTCTGGGCCACGGACGACGTAAGCGAATATGGAAAGCAACGTCCGTGACCATCGAGACCGGAACCACTTTTGGCTCCTATCCTTATTCAAGAGGAACGACCTCCTTTGTGGTGTCGTGATTGTTCGCAATCCGCCGAGATCCAGAATCGCAGGGTTTGGGGGTTGGTGGTGGGAGACATAGTCCCTGGTCAAAAAGCCTTGACTAGACCCGGTATGGTTGAAGATGTCTGGGCATTGCGGCTGCCAGGGTGGTTATCGTTTGTATGTCGCTTAAGTGCCGCTTATGTACAATGTCGGGAGATGTGTTTCAACCGATAACATGAGCCGAGAATCTAGCAGCAAGCATTCCGATGGAACCATTCGGCCGGTAACTTCTGTATGGAATTTTTCTTCTTCTGGCCTTGGCCACAAAATTGTAGCTGACAGTGGTGCTATGCATTATCCAAATGATACGCAAAGTCCCTGTTAAGCGAGTAAACATGAGGAGATGCGACCCTCGATCGTGATGGCCGACTTGTCTGCCGGGAGTGAGACAATCACGTATGAGCTACTATGACAGCGACATCCCTGCTTTTTTTGTCCTCTTCACAATCTTTACTACATCTGATCATATCAAAATGATGTCTGTTTTTCTCTCCTCTTCAAAATTGGTGAGCTGAACTTTAACAAGGGCGCCAGTCTCTGGTCTACTGTGGTGATCACGCTTGGGTAATGGCGTGCTCAGCATGGGTTAATTGCGATATACCTGCATGGGCGATCCACTTTCTGGTCGATATGGCGTTATTCGCATTACTACTAGTAGAACTACCGAGGTCGCTTGGGGGCAGAATGGATTTTTTTTAAATCCTGAATAAATGAATGTTCAAAAGTATAGATAAATACCTTTGCCCCTCGTTGATATTGACAGAAAAGGACTGAGTGTTTGTATCATCAGGGTTGAACAAGGACAACAACAAGATGACGGCAGGATCAGATCAGCTCGTGATTGACGAGGCCAAGCCGCCCAAGTCGGAGCGTCATCCAGGTAAACAATCTACAGGACTGGTGTATGCTCTTATACTAAAATGTGGAAAAATAGTGAAATGGAATCGCTCCACGTTTTATAACATGACCATATTGGGTCTGTGTAACCTCGCCGCGCCAGGTATCTGGGGAGCTATGAACTCTTTGGGTGCCGGAGGAGCAGCCTCAACAGAGCTCATCAATGCCGCTAATGCATTGACATTTTGTCTGATGGTGGTATCTTGTTACTTTTCGAGTGTTATTGTGCACTATATCGGCATCAAGGGTGCTTTGTTGGTGGGCACGTGAGTACTCATTATACTCGACATACGCACCACAATATTGCATTGAAAGGAAATGACACTAACTCTCAATACCTTTCAGTATAGGATACGCACCCTACGCCGCCGGTCTATACACCAACAACCGTTTCGGAAATGAGTGGTTCGTGCTCCTGGGAGCCGCGCTCTGCGGCATCTCGGCCGGTATCTTCTGGATGGCCGAGGCGGCCATTGCCATTGCCTACCCGGAGCCCTGGAACCGCGGCAAGGCCCTGGGCTACTGGCTGACGTACCGGCTGTGCGGTCAGATCCTCGGCGGCGCCATCAACCTGGGCATCAACGCCCACCGCGACGAGGCCGGCTCCGTCAGCTACACCGTCTACCTTGTCTTTATCGCGCTGCAGGCCACGGGCCCCTTTGTCGCCCTGCTCCTCAATAAGCCCGCCCAGGTCGAGCGCCAGGACGGCAAGAAGGTGTCTCTGGCCATTCTTGAGAACCCCTGGCACGAGGTCAAGGAGACGACCAAGGACTTTTTCAAGCCAAAGTTTCTTCTCATTGTTCTCTGGATTGGACAGGCTGTCTTTTCCGAGGCAGTCTTCTTCTCCTATCTTGCTCGTGAGTTCTCCATCTTTGCCCCGTGGTGCTGATTGGCAATTTGTATATTGACAAGATGGAATAGTGTGGTTCACTGTCAGAGCCCGAGCTCTCGGTTCATTTCTTTCGGGTATCAGTGCCATCATTGCCGGAAACCTCCTCGGAGTAAGTATCATTTAAAAAGGTCGCTGAACTTGTCTGATGACTAACATTTGCATGAAAACAGAACTACCTCGACCACACAAAATTCTCACTCAAGCTTCGCACACGCTCAACCTTTTGGTTCCTCGTTGTCACCCAGGGTGCTTGGTGGTTGTGGATAACGGTCTTGGCCACGCGGTTCCGCGTCGAGAAGCCCGTTTATGACTGGTCGACGCCCGGGTTCGGCGCCGCCTTTGCCGTCTACATTATGCACACGATTGGATTCCAGATCAACTACCTCTTCTTGTAAGTTCTTGTCGCGGCGTCCTCATTTCTCGCACAGTCCATTGGTCAGAGAGAACTAACCATGTACTCTAGATACTTTATCGTGACTAATCTCGCCAATGGTGAGGCCGAGGTTATTCGATACGCCGCTCTGCTCCGTGGAACAGAGTCTGCCTGGCAAGCCGTGAGCTACGGTCTCACGTCGATACAGCTCTTTGCCCAAGTCGGCGCCATTTACCTCAACTTTGGTTTCTGGGCTCTGGCCATCCTTCCGGCGTGGTTCGTGGTGAGACACTTTGGCCAGTCGGGCCTGACTGCTCCTGATGAACCGGTTCAGACTACAGAAACTGCAATCAAGGCTGGGTCCAAGGGAGAGAGTGATTAGAGTAAGAACTCTCATCGAGACTGTTTTGACCTTTAGGAAAATGGTGTAATTTGGAAAGTCAAACTGTTGCATACCAAAACAACTAGCAATTAGTCACTGGGTCATAGCAGACAATCGTAATAATTGACAATTTATTATTGTCAGATGTTGTACGATGATTACGATGATCAAACACATACACCAGGATGTGCTGAATCACACTGACCAATGCTACGACGTCCAAATAAGAAGAGACAACGTAGATCGACACATGACATAATCGACCCCAATATCAGATTGATTTCTCCAGCAGGAAAACACCATCTTGATCACCAGTTATACGTGAGAAAGAGGCTCTGTAAGATCCATCACCGGGAGCCGAAAATGTTAGTCTGGGACCAACAATGTACACCTTTGTTGGAATTCGTCCGTCCCATGAGTGATGCAAAAGCTTACGCTTGGATTTATTTGAAGATGATACAATATGATGAATCCCGTGAAACAGCTCAATGCCCATTATTGTAGGTTTCACGAACAGCCCGAACGTACCACTCTTTTCAAATGAGAATGCTGTTGATTTATCGGATCTTATATGGATCGCTGCGAACCTGCGGTAATGACTCGTCCCAGAGTCGCAAAGAAAAGGAGGCAAATCTTGAGAGCGCAGCCTATCGCGCTTATCACGACCGGCATCCAAACCGACATTGACTACGATGAGGAAGAGCCACCTACGTTAGTTGAAAAAATGGCTCCGACACCCAAGGCTCAGCGTCATATCTTCATGATCCTAGGACAGTGTAGCCGGAGTTGGGGTCGGACGGCGCCGCCGGTCTCAGCAGGTCCTCTCCCACATCGTTCTGTGACGAAAACTCAGAGAGCATGAGCTATGGACTAGCATGATTCAAAGCTCTCTTTCTCCTCTCGCAGCCCCAGACCTATTTCCATGAAGGGAGTGTTACTCAACCAGTCGCACATGAACCGCTCGCCTCCGTGCCGCCGCCCGACAATCCGGCATTGATGACATCCGTTTATCCTTCATCCTCACCTCCGAGCGCCACTTCATCTGAAAGTTCTCCATCCAATTGCAAGCCTCGAGATCCCACGAAACTAGGGAATGTTTGCTAACCTGGCGAATTAAAACCTGGAGCTATTCTGTATGTCGTGGGGGTTGCCATCAAATATAAGCTTTGCGAGATGCCGAAAGAAGCGCGGACCAATTCTCAGATCTCAAGCATATGTTGCATTTCGTTAGTAGTCTTGAGATTGTAAGGGTAATGGAGCTATTCGTGGACAAAGTATATGTGCAACGGTGCATCGACCGCTTTTGGCTAGAGACTACAGACACAGCCCAAGCAACCGGGGCGTGCAATGACGGGTTTCCCACACAACCTCCTTCTGCCAACGGATCGCATGATGTGACTTCGATCATTCAGGAACGCCATATTGGAGTTGGAGTCCCGGTCGGTTCAACGTTGCCATGCTTGTTTCATTGGTCGATGCTGACAAACCTTCCACAGCGTTCACAAGTCGCAATCGGAATCATGGACAGTCGCGAACGCTGAAGCACAGTCAATGCAAGAAGCCGTTGAGGCGCGTCCAATTATATTTCTCTGCAGCTTGCGGAGTCCTTGGGTTTCAGAATCTTAAGCGTCAAAGTCGGCACCTCGATCGAGAAGTAGCTTTACAATATCGTTCCTTTCGAATATAGTAGCAGCTTGTAGAGCGTTATCGTATCTGCCGCCTTGAGCGTTGATATCGGCACCTCGATCGAGCAATAGTTTTATAG
>NW_006917098.1:1726543-1934316 GCF_000516985.1 Pestalotiopsis fici W106-1
CAGTTTTATAACATTTTCGTCACCATAACGTGCAGCAGCTTGTAAGGCGTTGCCGTATTCGCCGCCTTGAGCGTTAACGTCGGCACCTCGATCGAGCAACAGTTTTACAACCTCTTCGTGACCCTTATACGCAGCAGCTTGTAGGGCGTTGCCGTAATCGCCGCCTTGAGTATTGATGTTGGCACCTTGTTTGAGTACCTCTCGGGCCAGATTCGTGTAACCACAAAGTGATGATATGTAAAGCAGCCCTATATCGCTTCCATCATCAACAACTCCGTTCCCGTCCGAACGTATAAATTTAATCGAATTCCAGTGCCGGCCAATCCACGTAGTTTGCTCTCCCAGACATAATTCTATGAACTGTTTCTGGAACTTTCTGGAGGATGGGAAGACTCTTATGAAGCGTCTCCATAAAACATTCCGCCAAACTTCCGGCTTGACTTCTGATACCGCCCTATCAGCGTGATAGAAGATGTAATCCGATGCATATTCTAAGAAAGGATGCTTCTTACACAATTCGTTTCGGTCCTTGCGGTATGTAGACTTGGCAGTAAACGGCTTCAGATAGGTCCAGCAGCAATCCCATAGTTGCATATGGCTGGCCGAGATCGGCTCCTCACCAAGCGTTGAATCCATAGTCTGTAGTCGTTTATTTCGGAACAAGAAGTCGTTGACCGACAAGTGGATAAACTGCACAGAAGGCTCATCTACTTGTCTTATCTCGACGAGACCCTTGGAGACACTGTTGAGGTATCGCGACACATCCTCATTCTCTGAAGGCACTTTTCCAGCAACGACTGTGTACAGTTCTTTGGGCTTAAGCGGCCGCCCACTGAGAAGCACCCACTGGAAAAGCAGAGTGGTATCTGCTCTCGAGGCAGAATCCTCAGGGGCCAAAAGCATGCGAAACACTCCATCGAGCTCGTCTGGTACCTTGTCTAGGGTCTCTTGCATCGCTTCCGGTCGGCCATCGTCGTGAGCTTGATTCAGCAGAGCTACGACGATAGTAACCCACATGAAAATGCCATTTGCCTTGTTCTGGACTTGGGCTCGGATATTCTTGTCTTTTGTTCGTAGGTTATCACGGATGTAGGTGGCGATGTCTCGCTCGTGCCCGCTTCGCAGCTCGACACTCAGCTCAAGGCTCTTCCTCATACTCACGTGGGGGTAGTGGCGGCTCGAGAGGCAGATCCGTAGATCGGCGCCGCCTTGGACGGCAGAATCGCTCAAAGTCTCCAGGAACTTGACGACATCTCTAACATCCTGCTTGTTGCACTCATCGAGGGCATCGACAAGAAGAACGAGTGGTTGAGACCGCCGCATGACCGTTGTCCGTAGGAACTCTTTCAGTTCTGATTGTTTCCATACCCACTCTCCCGCCTTACCAGTCCACATTTTCTCCTGGAAGGAATTCAGAAACACTTTCCACAGCGTCTCATCACGTTTGATGAGCTGGTACACAAGCGACCGCATCATGCCCAGTGTAGTTTTCTCCAAAATCTCGCCTCGAGCGTTGAAAAAGTAGGATACGAGGCAATCAGCGCCCCACTCATTCTCGCAGTAGCTCAGAGTATGCTTCATCAGCGTCGACTTGCCTGCTCCCGGCTTCCCCTTGATCCAGAGCACTCCGTTATTCCCAGGTACATCAAGTCGATTTTTCCATTTCAGGAACTCTTCGGTCTCGAACAGCCATTCGCAAGTGTCTTTGTAGGCGGGCTCGATGTCGTAGAGTCGGTCTTTGATATGTGGAAACGAAAGTGACCGGAGGAACTCTATAAATAATTAGTGCTTGTCACTTTTATCGACCGTCGATCATGCTGTTTACCGTCTCTAAGTTTCGTGATGTTGTCGTTTAGTGAGGCTGTGATGATTAGCGACTCTGATCGAAATTCTTTACTGCGAAGAGCGTTGCCCATACATTGATAGGTATTGTTGTAGATGTTTTGAATGCTCTGCCCGTTGCTGGGCCCATTATTGTTGTATTGCGACCCGCTTCCTGTCGCGGCGTTCTGGAATCCACCGCTATAATTGCCGATGTTGTTCGAGGGCGGGTTCATTGGAGTGTTGGTTTGGGCTGGGAGAAAATCACATTCTGCGGATATATCAAGCCGAGCGAGTCCCGTACTTTTGATCGGAATACTTGACAAGGTGATGTGGGAGAGGCTTTCAGTTTCTCAAAGGCGCTGATCCCGACGGTACAGGCTGGTTGAGAGAGGAGCTGGGGAAGAAGATGATGCGGCTGGGAAATGGGCGACATGCTGCTTCTCGCTGACGCAGAGCCGCCGCGTGAGGAGCACCCTCGCTGTGATTCGTGCAAATTCGTGATCGAGACGAGATCTAATTCGTTTAGCCTGACATTGAGAATTTCTCATTGAGCAATCCAATATTCAGCATATTTCTGATTATCGTTTATACAAATGCAATTAAATTCTGGGATGAAGTGTTGTATACATACACCGTCTCGGCAGAGGCACTTTTAGCAAATTGAATATCGTGATATGTACCATTTACCTCTATACTAGTACTAGGAGTTAGTTGACGCGCTAGGATGCGGTGTTGATGGGCTGCTGCACCCCACTAGTAGGTGGGTATCTACATTAGTTTTAGCGGTACTAGGTGTAGGTTTGGGAGCCCCTTCCTTCTTTCACACCATTACACTTCACTTTGTGGATGGCTCACAGAGTCCATTTCCAGCTCCCATTACATGTCGACCATTTGGGAAGTTCATACTAAAGTTATACCTTCTTTTCATCCGAATACTAAAACTTACATTTCTAGTCAAGGTTGCTTTACTGACCACATTTTCGCGCGTTATAGTGGACCCCTAGCGGTAGTATAGTCCGACCAAGATCAAAGGGTCCCACATGTTTCAATCAGGTATGCCACTCGCACGGGCAAACAAAATCATCAAGGAAACATAAATAACTGCATTTTAACTATATATCTAGTCAATTATGTTCTCGGCTTTTGTTCTCATCGCTCTTGCTTGGAGGAGATGAAGGATTGAACCCTGAGAATGTGCCACCAATAAACTGTTGACCTGAAGCATTGTTGTTGTTCTGGGGTCCGGTACCAGTGTTGACATTATGGAAGCCCGTTCCATAATTGTTGATACTGGACCCCTCGGTCTCATCTGGTAGCGACGGCGGGATAGCCGCCACTTTTTGGATAGCCTCGACCAGGGCTTGCACCTGGTTTTCAAGCGCCGACTTCATGTCTTTGTCAAACAAAAGAAGAACTTTGATGTCCTCCATTATGCTCTTGAGAAGGGTTTCCACACGGTTGCCTCTGCCAAGTTCGCGTACTGTTCCGCGGTAGACTTCCAGTCGCTGTATGGGTGGGGACGGCACAACCCTGGAGAAGAGTTGCTCTAAACGGTCGGCTTTGGCCTTGCATTCTCCAACAAGGGGTATCGCGTCCTCGTAGATGCTGTCATCCTTTCCCTTGCTACTTCTTCTCGTAGCGCTTTGAGTGCATCTGAAGCGATAGGTATGTGTTTGACCACTTCCAAGAATGCAATTGGCAGGTTCTCAAGATTCATCAGATCGTATTCTTCAGCGGTATTCTCAAGATTCTGAACTGTACGTTTGGCTAGCGAAAGAAACTGAGTGGCTTGCGGACCCGCCATCGTTGTTCTATCGATATTACGGTGGTGGTCGCTCGTCAAAAGTTTGAGGTGGAGTAGTTGCTTCTATCAGTTTGTGGACGCCACTAGCGCGACCGTAGAATCTTATAAAGTGGTGCGAGCGTTGAGCGAACCAGTCTTGATTCTGGCCTTAGGATCAAGTCTCGAAAAGTTGCATGGGACTTATGGCCCACCTTGATCCAGCCGATTGCTACTCTAACGAAGCGAGCCGCACGGGGAAAGACCTGGCGTCGACTCAGCCGCAATTTGTCCTACCCACCGTACATCCACCATTGGGAAAGAGCCAATCACTTCAAGACACATGATCGCCAATGACTTCTCGGAGAGCCTTACTCGCCCTGTCCTGTAGCGATCGTTTGCCTCCTGTGTCAATCAATCATCAGCAACAGCTACATGTCTTCTGCGAAACGAGCGGAACGGTCCATCAACCCAAGAAAGGTAATAGTCGCCCTACAGTACATAATGATATACCCAATCCTCTGCTTGCCCTCTCAACAGACTGCTGACCACAACCAAGTCTTTACTTATCGTGGACCATTCATGCCTTGAGGCCATCATTTTCCGAGTTATTTCCATGATAAATCATCGACAAACTACCTCAATCACGCTGAACGACTGGAATCATAGCTAGACGATATGTCTGGGGCTGAAATTATCGGGGTGGTCTCTGCTATAATTGCGATTCTTGATGCAGCAGTAAAAGTCTATGATACCGTCTCAGATGCTTCAGGTCTTCCCTTAGCATTTCGTGACGTGGCGCGACGCCTTCCGTTAGTAACAGAAACCATGCAAACTGTAAGGCAACACCTTGATAGTTGCAATCCAGATGAGAGCGTCTATAAGGCGGTGGAACCTATAGCGGATAGCTGCAAGGATAAAGCATCACGCCTGGAGAGAATATTTCGCGAGGTCATCCCACAAGAGAGTGCGTCAAGAATGCAACGGTATAAGCTTGCTTTCCGAACTTTGGGCAAAGGAAGCCTGGTTGAATCTCTGATGAAAGGCATTCTGGACGATGTGCAACTCTTGGCAGGCAACCATATCATGAAGCTGGGCACCGAAGCGGACCTTCGGAGACTGGCAGAGGCAAGCGACGAAGTGTCAACTCTCCCACCATCGCTGCCTTCCAACACCTGGCATGGTAGCATAAATAACCACGGCTCTGGTTTTCAAAACATCAACACTGGCAGTGGGAGACAGATCAACAATAACGGAGCGGGCCAACAGTTTATCGGTGGTAGCTTCGCCTAATTTCCAAGTTCTGGCCGATGAGCTTGCCAAAGCGATGAGGGGATGTATTGTGCTTCTTATCCAGCATTCAACGCAACATCAGCAACTGAAGAACAGCAACGGGGCAGACCTCAGCGGGATCGGGTTTAGTGAGATGCAAATTCTCGGAAGTGATCGTGCTGCCGGGCAATTAGCAATCCGGAGACTACATAGAGCCTATCAGAGCTCAGTTGGTGCAAGAATATGGGATTAGTTCGTTTGTGCGTCCTCCTCTCACTGTGAGATAACAAATGGCCCATGTCCCTGATGGTCAGTTAGAGAGGCCGTATTGATCGGCCAGTGCACACGGAGATTTATTTGCACAAGCATAAGAGCATTTTTAGCCTTGCATCGGTTTTGACGCAGGGCTGAGTATATCTGACCTATAGACAAGACATGGCCAATTTTTAACAATGAGAATACAGCTATAATACTTGATATAAAGCGTATATCAGCCTTCGTAAGCCGTAAAATGCTAAATGCTTCAGGGCTCAGATCGGGCGGTTTAGTGAAGATATTTACAGCTTCGGAATCTATTCTCTAGCGACGGGAAGGCAGCATGTACTACTTTTACTCCAACAATGATCACCCCGATATGGTACGCCAAGTGCAACGCGAATTTACTCGAGTAATATGAAAACAGATTTATGTACATGTATCGAGATGTTCGCCGAGATCCTTAATGATCACCTGTCCTAATATATCTGCCAGCCCAACACCCCTTGGTCATGAATCGGGAGACGGAATTATTTCAATCTTCGTTCGTCTTTCTTCACGTAGTCTATCACCACAGCCGGCCTTGTCAGCGTAATTGGACCGTCACGAATCTTTCCGGTACTTCGGCTCCCTCTAACTACGCCACCAAAGACAACACAGCCCACTCTATACCCATCATCAGCAGCAGAATACAAGACGCCCGTGCTACCAATAACTTCAGCGTCATCGGGCTGGATAGCCATGAGACCGATATCTTGTTGCCATTTGTAGTCGATATAAGACGATCTGAACAGCAGGGCAAGATCATAGGCAATCTTGCATAGTTCAAACAAAGTTTCTGGCGGCTGATCACGCCGATCACTCCTACTCTGGAAGTGGGCGCTGCGTTCATACAAGCGCGGCCAGATTTTTCTGGCCTGAAAGAAAGGATATGCATTCTGGTCTCGACTAATACGTTTTGCCAAATTGATGGTAGAGATGCGCCATTTCTTAATTTCGTCTTCTGAATTGGATGTCAGCACTTCTCCATCATAATTCATGCGTTTGCGAAGTTTACCTAGCACTTCACTATCTGAATGTTTAGTGAATATACCCTCAATCTTCTGGTAGGAGCTCCTGTCTTTGGACTCTTCACGATATTGCTGGTTGTCCAAATGACCAAAAAGCTGGTTTCTTTCATGGAAGAAGACCCAATGAATCTCTTGAGCTACGTTGGAACGCATAAGAAGTTCGCTCATATCTGGTGAGGAACCTTTTCTTGATTGAAACTTGACACCCAATGGCAGACATTTCCTGCAAAAACTGATGATGGCAGCCTTGAGTTCAAGGATCCGATTGACAATATCTTCGTACGACGGCTCACAATCTTTTTGCCCCGACTGTTTAGTCATTTCTTTGAGATTATGAGTCGTCTCGTCCTTTTCTGAAATAAGCTCACGAAGTGACGAAACTTCTTTTGTCATCTCCTCAAGGAGACTTGTTCGACGGTCTAACTCTGACTTGAGTCCCACCAGGTCATCAAGAGGAAGCTTCTTCCCCATAACCTCATTTTCCCGCCCGGAGGGCAGAGGGAAATGTGCTTCTTGATTTGCCGGTGAGCTCGACGATGATTCTGACTGCTTAGGCTGTGCTGGGAAACTTGGGATACCTGTTCGCTCCTGGATCGCGTTGAGCAGCCGGTTCATTGCGTTTGCTTTGCCTTCACCGTATATCGGTACAATATAAACGTCGAATATGCCCAAAAGGCAATATGCGGCGTCTTCCTCCTCTGTAGTGTACCGGCCGCTCGACCACTGCATTCGGTGTAGTATAGGGAATCGGTCAAGCGGATCGCCGCGAAGCGCCGAGATATGTATTTTTGTCACAGTATGGATGACATTTTCCAAGGACATCCGGTTTCCCAACAAGATGCCTTCCGATGAGAAGAACTTGACTGATTTGGGGGCCAGAAGCTCTTGCAACGTCCATCCTCGTGTAAACCACCTGCTTCCACGAAATTGGCTATCCCATGGATGCAAGGTCTGGCCGTTCTGCTCCGGCATTGCGGAAACATCCTGGAGGTAGGCATAACATACTGTCGCGTTTTGATACCAACGAAACATGGAGTTGATAGCCTTGGCTAGCTCTGCTGAGCTTGTTTTGTCGATGCAGCAGGTATCCACCCAGAAGTAGTCGAGTCCATCGCGCTTTGCTTGTTGTCCGCAGAACAATATCTTTTGATAGCCCGGCTTGTTTCCCAACTTTTTCTGCGATACATCCTGGAAAGTCACCTCCTCGCCGTCGGCTCGCCAAGTATGTGATAAGATCGCGTAGGGGGGAATGTCGCGGGTCAAGTCCGGGGTCAGATTTAGCTCGCCGTCGTGAAGCTGGAGGAGCCGCATTGTCGCGAATACAGGGAAGCCTGCATAGAGTTTGGCTTGCTATTTAGACGTCATCGGCATGTCTACTATTGCATTAGTCTTGATTCACTAGAAAGGGAATCCCTTTACCGAGTCAAAAATCCCTTACAGTCTTGCGTCCAGCCTTTTGGCAAGCCGTTTCAATAAGCGTCAGGCTACAGCTTGAGCAGTCTCTAGAGAAAGCCTCGGACTATTGCTCCGTTGGAGGCCGTGACCCGGTTGGGTAGGTGGGTAGGTACCTAACCTAGGTAGGTTTTGTAAGCATGCGGCTGACAATGGGCAAAGCGATCTCACCCCATCACACCAATCAATTGTGAGCACGCTTCCTGGTCTTCAAATTCGCTTGGTAACTTCTACATGGGCGAACTTTGGAAATTCTGCGGATTTTGCGCCCATTATTCCGCTTCTAGTTTCAAGATATATTTTAGATGTCCAACGACCATATTAGTACAACCAATATTATAAATGAGACTCATGGTCACAGAGGTACATCAATCTGTACAAGTTATTGCGATTGAAAATCTAAATCGTTGGCACCTCAGAAACACGAGAGTATAGTCGCTACATTGAGATTCATTTAGCAAAAGTATGTGTGTTATACACACTGCGAACCTAGGATGAAGGGATCGCAGGGGGCATCGTAATAATGCTCCCGCTTGACCCTCCCGATGTTTCAGTCCTGATAGGTACAATAGAGAGACTCTCGCTTGGCTTGGCCAGCTCTGTGCTGTACGTCGCAGACAGCTCTTCTTCCTTTGTGATTGGAACCTCTTTGGGTAGCCAATCTTCATCTTGAGTTGCATACTCTACATTCCCATCTCCATTAATGAGCAGTTGCACCTCTCTCGAGTCGTCGTAGATGATGCTACACGCTCTGCCGTTCACCAAGTTGCCATCCATGTCCTCGAAAATGTGATCATCGAGAATGATCTCGACCTCATCCAGTTGACCACCTTCACCGACAGCTACATGGCAAATGGAATTATGGTCTTGGTTGCTGGTAACATTGTGTGTAATATTGGAGAGTAGTTCTTGCGCACCGTCACGTTTTTGGAACGCCGCACTGTTGATAGATACCGGTCTGTTGGCGGCGTTTGCCGCGGGTGCTGGGTCGATCTTCCAGTTTTGCCTGGGCCATTTGTAGGGGTTGCCAAACATGCTATAACAGGAGATTAATACACGGCAGTAAAGAATTTTCAATAAAACTTACGGATCGTCGTCTAGTGCTCTGAATCCGTGGTCAGGTACCATTGTGTTTTGCTTTGCACCCTTGGCGTCGGTGTAGGTGTAGGACGCGAAACAGAGCGAGTCCGGCGTCTGCGAGTCAAACCCGTACGCCGAGATAAAGTGTTTTCCGGCGCCCACTCCACGGTTTCCGGCCAAAGGGCCAAATTTCCTGTCCCAATGAGTCAGAAACTTGCAAGTCAGATCTGGGCATAGTTTGAACTTACCAGGTGGCAGGTGGTGCGTCCAAGCTTCCGCAAATGGTCTTACGGAAGGATGAGCACCGTGTCCACTGCGCTGTTTTCCAAAATCCGAAATCTCTACCTTGAGCTGTATAGAAGTATTTGATCAGCTAGACTCAGCGATAAAAGATATCTCTGGTGTACTCACCACCGTTGGCTGGCTTGTTTACCAACCGGCAGGCCTGGGGATTATTGTTTCCACTGTCGACCAGATTGCCCATTGGAAACTCGTCCACCTCGCAGCGTGCACTGGCGACTCTACGTGAACCTTGAACCAACGTTCGGTACTTGTCCTTCCTCTGATTTGCCCATAACTCCTGGTTGCGGTTGGGGGCGCGACCCTTTGGTCTGACTTCAAAAACTGTTTGACCATTAAGCATCTTGTCTATAGCCCAACGCTGATTATCGCAGATTTCATCCCAACCCAAACCATAGCGGCAGGTATAGGTGACGAAACAATCACAATATGAGCTCTGTGACACGGAGCCAAAGTCCAGAATGGGCCACTGCCCATAAGAAGCTCGAGCAGTCTTGCCTACTGTGATTGTGGTCGGCACTCCGGTGTGGGGTTGAGCAACCGGTGGTGGGTGATGCTATTGATACTCATGAGTTGGTGTCTCATGTTGAAGCGGCTTCTCAAGGGTATCTATAGACTTACCGGCGGAGGCTGAGCAGGAGCTGCAGGTCTACTTGCGAAGCCAGCAGCAGTCACAACAATACCCGCAGCGGCGCACAAGGCGATTTCGGCTGGGATGCCCAGCAGCGAGATACCAAAAGTGAACGGAGCTTCCGCAATCAAAGCCGCTACTGCTGCAGAACATAACCCGGCCGTCAATACTCCCGCAGCTACACTAGCAGGCTTGCCGCGTTTATCCAGGTCGCCCACCAGATTTCGTTTGGTGAAAACACCTTGCCCATAAAGGAAGATGTTGCCAGTGTTTGTCTTGGACGAAGGGATGAATCTAGTCCAGATTAGTTACAACGCAAACCTGAAAGTCGAGTATACTCACCCATTACAACAGTATGCCTGATAACCACCTGTGGCTAATGTGAGTGCGAGGGGAGATGAGACACCTTATTCAGACAACAACTTACCGTTGCAGGTCAAATCGGCAACCTGGCCAGCTTCATTTTCCTGGTAGGAGTTGCTGTTTTGTGCGACTACGATATCAGACGTATTATTGCAGACTGGAGTGCAAGGCAGGCCGACCCCTCTGAACCCTTGCCATGAACATGTGCCCATGGTTGTTCCAGGGGCACAGCATAGAGTTTGCACTTCTCCGTTAGAGCAGATTGAATTCTGTTGAACACTGGCAACTTGGCCCTTTGCTTCGGTGGTGTCAAAGTAGCCATTTTCGCACGGCTTCCCACATAGCGACCAGTAGCAGGATGCTGCAATATCGTTTTGTAGTGCCGCATTCGCCATCTGCGCCTTGTAGGCCTTGGCCTCTTCTGCCGAGACGCCATTGGCTTGACCCACGCCCAACAGATCGCTCATGCTATCGCCGTCGGAATTATCTTGATCAAGAGACCAAATCATGGTACCACCAAGGCAAAGCTCGTTGGCGGCGTTTATCTTCTGTTGCATTGTTACGCCGTCATCATATGACACCCACTGGTCAGTGTTCCATGTCATCCACTTTACCGCGGCAGTCTTGTCATATTGTTCTGTAGCGGCTCCGCGTTTTAGTATCCTCTTGATCTCGGCATTGGAGAGTGTCCCTGCTGAGTTTGTGCAGTCACCCGGATTGGCACCCGCCGTGAACTGGCACACTTTGTTGGGTGTGGTACAGCCTGGATCGGCCAAGGTAAATGAACGTCCATACCACCCAAGGCCAAGAACCACTTTCTCCGGTTTGATACCTGCTCTCCAGAGCAAAGAAAGACCGTCTTGAATCTCGGTCAGATTGGTGTGCGGTCGTATCTGGGCAGCATTAGGTTAGCTTTCGAAACATGTCGGGTTATCAACAAGCTCTTACATATGGACCTGTGAACTTGTTGGAAGAATCCCAAGTGCCATGAATATCATAGCTCATAAAGTTGAACCAGTCAACGTACTCCTGCATAGTTTTGACGTCAAAATGTTGCAAGTACCAGTATGATGATGGCACAGTAGCACTTATTCCATAAGATCCCCCAAACGATTGTTTCATCTCGGCGACAAGCTCAAGATAATTTCCAAAGTCTGACTGCTTGCCTCCACGATCATAAGCAGCGGGATATCTACCAGGCCGATTAGTTCAAGACTCAACGAGGTCAATCTCCTGCCAAGCCTACTCACTCCCAATCAATATCAATTCCATCGAAGCCATAACTTTGCATAAAGCTCTGCAATGCGCTTATGAACTTTTGCCTGTTTGCAGCAGAGCTCACCATGTCGCTGAAGGCCGTTCTTGTATTGGGCGAGTTGGTGTCATCGTTGAAGGACCAACCTCCAACCGAGAGCCACGTTTGTAGCGACGCCTTTTTGGACTTGAGCGCAGTGAATCTCTTATATAGCGAAGCGGAATTGGAGTCCATAGGGGAAATCTCAAAGCTCTTGGGGTCAAAGAAGGCGAATGCAAAGTTCAGATGTGTGATGCCTGTCAAATCGATATCCTCTGGTGAACGGACATCGCATTTCCGTGTGTTTGCCCTGTATCGCGTGAGGAGGTGCTGCCATGGAACTCTAAACTGCCCACTCACCAACTCTCATAGTAGCCGATTCGGCGCGTAATGGCAGAATTGCCCGAGCACGACGGGGTAGGAGCACCGCCGCATCCACCATATCCCACTTGACAACCAGCACCGCAGTACTCATCAGTACTCCCGCCTAGAAAATGGTGGTGAATTTCAATTTCGATATTGCAAGTCGGACTTTTTGTCAATACTTACAGAAGCCGTGCTGGGAACAGCACACATTCAGTGGGCACGTTGCATTCTCTGGGTGGGCGTATTGGCCGCATGGTGCTTTGGCTTTACAGTCCGAAATGCATACATCTTTGCCACAGCTGGTAGGAGCAAAGCCGCAGACACCTGTGTTACTACAGTAGGCACCGTTGGTACACCGGATACCTGGGGCACATGTACCGACTGGCAATTCGCCGACTGGCACTTCATTCGTTGATTCCTGCAGAAGGAAGAAATTTGATGCCGTGCCAGGTGATGAAAGCGCTTGTATCAGGCTTTCATTGTTGAATTTTGGTGTCTCGGGAGAATATGGCTGATAAAGAGGTTTGAGAGCTTTCGATGCGTTGTTCGGAAGCTGGACGCCAGTCGTAGCAGTGGCATTCACTATAAGGGAAACTGAAGAATTCTGGGCACTGGAGCTAGACAGGAGCAGGGCACCGGTCAAGAAGATATCACGGACGTGCATGACTAGGTACTCAGGTGGACTTTTGCAAATGTATGATATCTCATTTTGTCAAAGTATTTGGTAACGGCCTTGAAGTCAACGTTGGACCTTTGATGCGTTTTTAAATGGCTTCTGATCGAGCACCAGGCGCGTCCATGGGCCAAAACAGTACTTTGGTCCAGAATGAACAGCCGAATTCGCTACTCTCCTTCGACACATGATGACCCTGTAGCTCAACAAAGTTGAAGGATAATTCCAGCAAAGAGCTCGATAGTGCCAAATCCGGGGCATGAGCAGATCGGGTTGGAGTAGGCCTTGTTACATCGCCTACAGCCTTATTATTATGGGGCCTACTCGCTATAAAGCTGTGATCCTGGAGGCGCGCCAGGATTCGCTCGGTACGGCCCGGAGCCAGACCAATCATACCTGTGACGGCTCCGTTGGCCTACGATTAGAGGCACAACCTTGAACAGTTTGCCAATCACGGCCTTGGTGTAGTTAGCATCAGTGAACGGATCTGTTACATTGAGTTTAGTGAAACATAAATACACGCAATTCGACTGCCTCTACTTTCCCACCGGAAAAAGCCGTCAAGCCGGAGGGTCCGGAATTCCATGCTTTAATCCGCCAAGACGAGAGTTGTGCCCATTACTTTTAGTTAAAGTCAACTTTCCACATGCCACTAAAAAGGGAAAAACGACTGGTCCAATCACGGAGCAGTCAACAGTTGGCATACTACATTGGTCCTTTGGACTGCATCCTCCGCATCTATTTCCATGCTCGATGCGTGACCTCGCTCATTCAACACACACTTAATAGAGTGTCTCTACTGGATTTGAGGCAAGTTTAAATATCAGCCTCAGATGCCAATATCTGACCATGTAACTACTTGCACATGGCCTCGGCCGGATCCATTTCCTGATTGGAGCTACCGGTCTGCTACTCTTGATCGATTGCGCAGGCCTTGCAATCAGAAAATCATCCGAAGGACTCTTTAGTGAAGCAAAGACGTGAACGAAATCATTTCCAAAAACACGCCGGTTCAAGCCCACCGCGAGACTGGAGACATTTCTAGCAAAAGAAATGTTTCATTCTAACATTCCCTTGCTTTCGCCGCTCTTTGCAGCAATCGTCGCGGCTGAATTCCAACTATACCATTACTATGATGCAAACACACTGACGGAAGCATGGAACTTGACGACTTCTTGTATATCCGCACTGTGAGTCACGATGCAGATGGATCATGCCCGCCTGGAAGCTCACTTTGAATTCAGAAACACTACTGTCAAATGCGATGAGCGCGTGTCAACGCTGATCGGTTCTGGTATTGACAATAATTGTGTGTAAATCGCATTCGTTTGTTGTTATTCCAATACATTCTGACGCCTATATTCTCTTAGACTGGTACATGGATAACCTCACAAGATTATGTACTGCGGACTGCCAGGCGTCTTTACACTCGTGGGGCAACAGTGTTGAGTCGGCCTGCTACGGCCAGACCATATGGCAGAGCGGCGCACAAGTGCAAGCCAAGGCATTGACCCATTCTTTTACCCACAATGCAGACATTGCCTGTATGAAGGACAGGTAAATCCCTTTCCCGGGCAAGTTTTCAAGATGAGGTTTTCTTACACGCAACAGCCACTCGAATTGGTGTTTTTTCGAGTCGCAGAGCTGGCAAGGCAGTGACTACATCCGATGGGACCCATTGCTCTGTGCAGATCTGGAAGACCTGCCGCCTCAGTGCAATGACTCAACATTCGACCCCGATGAGATATCGCCTGACATGTCGGCACTGACAAATTTGTATGATTCAAAGCTCGTACGTGGAAACCATATCAATCATCCCACCATTGACGCTGACGAAAAGTTGTGTCGCAACTAGTATTGCAGTGAATGTTTCCTGAAAATCATGAGACAGCGGCTTCTCGATCCATGGCTTTCCCAATCCAACTTTACCGACTACCTTATTGGCGAGTTTGACGATCTGCAGAGAAAGTGTTCGACGACGTTGCCGTACTCCACAAGCTCGTCCACCCTGTATATCGGAAGTGCTACTTCTACTCCAACAACAATCAACTCGACGACCGGCGCGCCAAGTGCAACGCCTACCTGTATTGGTCAGTTAGTTCAGCCTAAAGACGACTTTCTCACGTGTAACGATTTGAGCGACACGTAAGTTGATTATTTTCAATTGTGTATTACTGGACCGTCTTGAGTTGACGATCTGCCTAGCTATGGCGTTTCGACCGGTGATGCGCGAGTAGCGACCGGCGATTTCGTATGCCAATTTACCTCTACCATCTGCCTACCACTTCCTTGTAAGCTCGATACTGTCTGGGACTCTCCGAGCTGGTACGTTTTCTGTTATATTTTTCCTATTATTGCAGCATGATGAATAACGCAACGACCATTAGTTCCGACTTGGCTCGACGATATTCAAACTCGACATACAATGTCACACAGGCGCAGTTCCTTAGCTGGAACTCCAACATTCAGGGTAGCTGTGATGGTGTAGCACTCGGCCAGAGAGTTTGCAAGGGGTTCGTACATTTCATACACTTGATACACGATTGATAGGCTCAAGTGTCTACAGTGCGCCGGGAGGCACATTTCCCCAGCCCAGACCCTCCATCACTGCGCCCGGTGCGACGGGTACAGCTGTCTACTACACTGCGGCAACGGCGGCATATCCGACTCAGATAGGCAGCATCAAGGAATGCGGGAACTACTATCTCGTACAGCCAGGCGACAATTGCCAGACAGTCGCTATCCAATTCGGACTCAACTTTAGTCAACTTCAAGAGTACAACACTTACCTGTACAACAATTGCTCGAACCTGTGGAAAGATTACGATGTCTGCGTCGCTCCCGTCATGCCACAGACAGTTTCCCAGAATGGCACGTGTCCACCTGGCGTCACATGTGTAGGCAGTGCTTTTGGGGAGTAAGAGATCTTCCATCACAAACTGTCCAGATAGGTGCCAATTTGCTGACCAAATGCCAGATGCTGTTCCCCATTTGGCTATTGCGGAAGCAACGCCAGCTATTGCGCTTCATCGGGAGATGGCACGGCGACGACTAATGGTTCGTGCGGACCGGATCACGGGGGCACGACTTGCACAAACCCGTCGTTTGGAGATTGCTGCAGCAGTAAGTTTGAAACCTCATCATCATTGTCAACGGAACCCGCGGCGAAGAATCTAACCAATCTCCTAGTCTACGGCTATTGTGGCACTGGGCCTGACTTCTGTGGTGCTGGCAATTGCTACTCGGGGCACTGCGCCACAGATATTGGCGGCCCTTCGACAAATGGTGAATGTGGCCCTAATTTTGCAGGAAACAAGACCTGCACCGGAACACAGTTTGGAACTTGTTGCTCAAGGTCTGGATACTGTGGTTCTACGAATGATTATTGTTTAGGGACAAATTGCTATAGTGGTGCTTGTACTTAAATGCTGCAATACTGCGCGCCTGGCTAGGATCAGATTGTGGTCAGTCAAGTGTGGTAATACGCTCCTCTTGAGTCTGTTCGCGAATACTCGAGTTCATTTCGTGTGGCTCTTACAATTGCGGCTTCCGGTCAGGAAGTTTGCAAGTTAGTCCGACAGTCCCTGTAGTGTAGCAATCGAGCCCGCACTGAGATCAATGCTATTGGATCAAAGTTTGATACAGTTATAATACATACACATATGTACATTGGTGACGTTGTGGCGTGTATGCAGCATGCAGGGCCCCGTCATGTGCAGCGAATTGCATGCTGTCTATTCACGCTAGGGCCGTGTTCTGGACTCTAAACTCTATATAAATTCCCAGTGGCCCACCCTAAACTTGCACCATGGATTGACGATAGCGCCTCCGAGTCAAATATTCATCTTACGCTGGCAAGTTTTGGGATATATCTGTGCCAATACCTGCAACTGATCAAGCACGCTTTCTCAGCGCAGACAGCAATTCCCGATATGGACTTGACTATTCCAATTGACGTTGATGAATTCATTGTTAGCCCTCAACGACCTGCTCGTACAGATGGTAGCCTGGATGTCGCGCGATGCATCGCCCTGCATAATTATCTCGTCCAGTATGGTTGGCAGTCGGACGGTCGCGCACTCCAAGATCTACAGCCACAGAACTATTTCGAGCATCACGGTGACGAAGCCGACCAAGTCCGAGATCGACTGGACACGTCACTGATCGCCTTCCTTGAAGCAGCCGCGATACCCAGTGAACCGCTGCCATTATACTTTTGGGTGTCGGGTCTGTGCGAGCCATCCGACGTTTTTGTTGCCCAAGAGATGATGCCTGAAGACGAGGAGGACCGGTTTCTCACGCTCTATGCTACCAACGACGGAATGGGTGAACATCCGGCTGGATTGATCTACGACCAGCGTCGCCACCGTGCCGCCATGTCTCTAGGAATAGAAGACTTTGAGTACACGCATCCAGTGGAAGAGCACGAAGAGCTTTGGCACCCGCTAGAAACAGTGCTTAGTCAGTGGATCAGTTTAATACAGCTTGGAAAGATTACTGCCTCACAAGACGAGGCGCCAAACGAAAAGTACGGCCCCTGGATCTGGCAGCCATATAGCATGGCGCAGGTCGATGATGCGGTGGCCTCTTTTCATCGACTGGTGGCGGCCATCGAACAGCGTATGCCAATCGATTCACCGATTGATGCACAAACCTCAAGATTACTTTTCAGCGAGGCCGATCTGGACGCAGCCTTGGTACCAAAGGATTGCTTTGCCCGCCACTTTTTGGCTCGTCTTGCAAGTCCGCGCTTCAGGGCCATCGCACCAGGGCTGATCATACCGCATGATGCAGCAGCCTTTGAAGCTTCACAGAAGTTCACCAAGATGGATGCAACAAGTGAATACGGCCTCGTCGTACCGCCGGTGCTTCTTTTCGCCGCCGCCGATGGCGCGACTGTCAATTTTGATTCTTTGAACCGCTACGTGTCGCTGAATCCATTTTGTAAGGCATTCCGAGATGGAGTGTCCCATGGCGACCACTCGATTCCGGCTGGCTTGTACAGTGAGTCAGTGGAAAGGTTTAAAATAGACAACGCAGAGGAAGGATTCAGGCTTTTGCTCCCATTTTCTCTTCGCGAGCACGGGGAGGAGAGCGGTGCGAGGAAGAGCGATGGCACTCTGATGGAAGAAGGGAGTATTGCTGAGCTATTCCAGCATGGGTATAAGCCATTTGGTGGGGAATGGTGGAGGGCGCAGAGACTGTCACGGCTCTTTGATCTCTGGACGAGTTTGATCAACGACGGCACATGGACTGTTGGTCCAGAGGGAGTTGAGGGAACAATTGATTTGTTCAGAGATGCTGCATATGGAAGCACTAGGAATTACATGATTGCACCGTCTTGGTAGCTTTACAAAATGTCGGCCAACTCGATGTGGTTCCAGCATAACATCATGTCTCGAGGGGCCCCACAATAGTGGCTCGCAGCGTAAAAAGGCTTCCCACCTCTTCATCAATTGAAGTATGAAATAATCAAGTTTTGAGCTAATGATGCTAAAAAGATACAAAACTCCAAAAGGTAGCTGGAGAGTAGAAAAAAATGCCAAAAACATACAACACCAGGTATTCCCCAGCCGTCACCGATCTGAGTACTAATCCGGCCATTACTAGTTTGACTAGGGCAGAGCGGACGGGATGCCGTATATTCTAGTATGTATGGTCGTATGTAACAACTAATCTTGTCAAAACATCTTATATTCAGCAAACAAAAGCCTGCTCTCAATTTTCCCAGCGGGCTTAGAGAGCCTGTGGCCTGCAACGCGATGAAAACATATGAATAAGGCTCGAAATCAGCATCAAAGTGATGTTCTTGTGATATGCCCTTTTTGACGGCACATGCAGCTCAACCATATCGGCATCATGAGCAAAGGCAGCTAGATGTGTACAAGGGAAGATATACACATTCCGTCATCCTGGAAGAGATTCATTGCAAGAAGAAAGCATGCAGTCAAGAGATTCGAAATCGGATAGGTTGATCTGAACGATGGCCAATAAAGATCATTGACTCGCTTCGAGCCCAAGCTTGACGGCGGTTGGGTCGGTATTCTGGAGGAAGCCATACGATTCTCTCGGAATCTTTCGTGATCCAGGTCTGATCCGCATCAAGACCAAGTCCACGAACGGCTAAATTTGGCGTGACTGTCTGTTGAGCAGCTATACCGTAGGTGTGGACTTTTAGAGCCATTGAACGCCAGGGACTCCAGCGCACCTCCCAGTCGTCGTCTGATACTGACACCACAAGCTCGTTTTCAGAGAGAGAGATCTCGTGTACGAGGCCTTTGTCATAGCAAAAAGACTGTAGATGCATGCCCGTCGTTGAGCTCCATAGCTGCACCGTCCTGTCTAATGATGCTGCCGCTATAAGATCATTGCCAGGTGAGAACCTAAGTTTTGTGAGGTAATCGCTATGGCTCAGGGTCTGTCGGGGTAACCACATTGTTGCATCCCAGATCCGGACGGTTCGATCGGCTGATGCTGTAGCCACAAGCTGGCTATCGCATGCGAAGACAATGTCCGTAACAAATTTCCGGTGCCCGTAAATCGTTTGTCGGCATTGACCCGTCGTCGCATCCAAAATACTGATCGTCCCCCCTGCATGATTCAACCGCTCCCGCGCCACAGCCAGAAGCCGTGTGTTGAGCGAGAAAGCAGCGTTATATATGTCGCCCGAGCTGTCTAGCATGTGCTGGCGGGTACCCGTCGCCACATTCCAGTAACTTATGAGTCTATGCATCGATGCAAGGAGCTCACTGTTCGGCGAGAAGTCAAACTGCCCTCTGCCTTCTACCCTTCACTCTATTGCAGAATAACCCAGGCAGCTAGCACCTGTCGAGTGACGTTCTCGGCCTGGAAAAAGCAGCCGGTTTGGTGGGAATCCCATGCATTCTTGCGGCCAAGCTGACAATAAAGGGCTCCAAAATTAGTGTAGATACTTGGGTTTATCCTGACTGTAATTTCTGCATTTAATCCCACTATTATCGCCATTTCAATCTAAACGACTGGCATTAACATTATATATCAATAATCTACGAAATATGTCTTTATTCGTTATCCTCTGATCGTTTTTAACCATTAATTATAACTTTCTCTGTTTTTACCTACTACAACGCATGGCATTCATTGAAGGCAGATTTGTTCCTCGAGAAATTGATAATCACTGCGCAACGCCTCCCAACTTGCATTCACGCTGAGTAAACCTATACGCTCAAATACGTCCCCTATCGGTTCGACAAGAAGAAAGAATGAAACAGGCAGCTTTCTCCCCCCACATACGTTGGATGTCGCTAGCAGTATCACTTTTACATGATTCGACTCCAGGTACTCAGGTAAGCGAGTTAAAATCTTCGGCCCTTTGCATAAGTTAAGCTGTGATGTGGTGCCAGGATATCGCCTAGCCTGCGACCTAGGCTTTCGACCCTTCCTGATGGGTGGCCGGATGATGCGAAATGGCTCTGTTGTGCCATTGGGAGGATGAAATGTGCTGCATAATTTACAATTGGTCGTTGTACCGCGGTTGAATCGCAACAGGAAGCCGTGGGGTTGAAGCACTAAGACTCTGCAGACCAAGACTTCGGGAGCTAGCAAACAATCTTTGCCCACAAGACTATTCAAGCGTACGTCTCCATTACCATGGTTAGATAGCCGCAAATCTATGATGCGGTTGGTCAGCCCTTTGTAGAACGCTACAGAGCGTACCAAAAAGTCGACCTGACCATGCCAACCGCACCACGCCCACGACGGAAATTGATTACGACGCTTTGGACCTTGTGGCTCAGACCGAAAGTTGGAACGATGTGACCACATCAGTCCAGCTATGAATGATTTGTTGATATCGTCTGATTTATCTATCGAAGGAAGGAATGGTATCCCCCATAGTTGGAGAATGGGAACTCTGTCCTGCCTGAAACGTTTCATTATACCGATGAAAGCTCGCAGGGAATCACTTTCATACGACATTTCTCTTGATGTGTACTGGCAGGCTTGCTCATAAAACCTGCCTAGTCCTTGGAACGAACTTCCGTAACTAGACAGGGAGCTGGAAACTTTTCCCAGAAACAACCCACGATTCAAGCCCGCATAGAGTTTTCCTTGTTTGCAATGCAACGAACTCCAGTCGGCCGAGATACTTTCACGGCATTGCATGGAGTGGCATTCGTAGTATGTCTCAAACTCTGTGAAGAACAAAAGCCTTTGTGAAAGCAGAGCCTCTTGATGCGTCCACGCTCGTGTGGCCCACTTAGAGGCCATTATAGAATTGCGTGGATGCTCCATGCAGCTGATCAATTGGGCATCGCTCAGCTGAATTGTTGGCTGCAGTCTGCGTTGCCTCGATCCAACTCCGGGCAATCCGAAATCGCCATCGATGCCAGCAGCAGCTACGATGGTAAGTTCGGCTCCGCTGTAAATCTTGTCCATGCTGTTGACGAAGAATTCCTTTTCAGTATCGTTTTCCTGATCAATACAATGCTTGTCGACCCAAAGATATTGGTAACCTAATTGTAGTACAACCTCTTTCGCATCTCTGATAACAGTCTGATAATCAGAGTTGTATGAGCTTTTCGAGGCCTGATCTCTACACTCGTCTTTTGTTTGCTTCTGAGGTACACCCCAGACGTAGCTCAAAGCTATGTAAGCATGGCCTGGTGGAGCAAGCACAATAGCAAGCTGTGAACCGGGCGACCTGCAATCAATGACCTTGAGGCCAGGTGTCTCGTTCGGTCGGGAGTGACACAAAGTTCGATGTTTCTCTTTGCAAATTTCGATCCAGGTCTGTAGAATACGATAGTTGACTTTTTGATCTATTGGTCTCGGCATAAAAATCTTTTCGTATGTATATTCGGAAGGAATGCAATAAAGCAGACTGACTGGCGGCTTTAATGAATCAAGATTTGTTGACGAAGATGGTACAAGAGCAAGACGTGGTAGGTCTTTTGCCCTTAAAGCAGCAGGAAGTCTTTGAACCACACTGTATCCATGCCCTTGGAATGACGAATAGGCTCGAAGTTCCCAATCTTTACTAAGAGGGCGAGCAGTAGTGTTGAGCATGAGACCAAATAACCAGCATAGCTGACAGTTGTGGAGCTGAGACTCATGATTATCCGTATTGATTTTGGCTACCAAGACGCCATGTTTCCATTTGTCTTTGAGGATCGAACTCTCTAGTTCGAGCACTGTTCTAAAATCGATATGTTGGCATCGAGAGCAAAGGATGGGTGTTTCCTTGTGTTGAAAAGACATTGCGATACTTTTATATCCGCGCTGGGGTACGGTCGGCTCTTAGACATACGATGTATCTGGGTCCATCGATGCCTTATTTTTAACTTTTGCGATAGGGACGGGGCATAAGAGCCATGCGGCTAGGGTAGCTCCTTGTTGTTTAGGCCGGCGGCAGTACTTATTTATTTCTCGAGCCTTTTCAATGCGAAAACTTCCGGACTTCGATACACGGCGAAGAAAATATCGTAAGGCTGGAGGTATTTGGGTGATGATATGGGGGTAGGTCTCGGAATTATATTGAAATAAATAAATCTAACCTGGGCCAATATATGAAGGGGAAGATTTCATCGAAGAAGCATAAAAAGATGTCGAAGTTGATCTCCTTAATCTGTGAAAGGGTGGTGCTAAAGAGCGAACTATATACCCGAGCAGGTGATTTGCGGTGGGTACTAATTACGTTCGTGCAACAATAAAAATACAGGTGGGGGTGTGTGTTACGTTGGTTTTCCACCCTTTCAAAATAACGCATTAGGCATTTTCAAATAGCTGTAACATAGTATTATTTATTGTAAGTAAAGCTGTGTAAGCGAGAGTTTAATAATTGCTTTTATAATATTGTTTTCCCTAGAATTGCAAATTAAACGGGCAAAATATTCGCAAAATACCTCTACGCCCAAGGCATTCCGGAGCCTCGTCAGGCTGTACGCCTTGGTGGCAATGCTGCAGCTGCATGCTGAGACATGCAAGACTGAAAGAGCCTTACAGCGGGACAAAGATGCGCCGAGCTGGAATGTTGGCGAATCAGGTATATCTCCAGGCCTTGCTATGGTAAACCAGGATCCGGCGTTTTTAAACTTAAGTGGGTAGTTTTTGGGAGGGCACATAGGATCAACGATTACTAAGCTGTTACTCTATGCCTTAGCGAGGATTATGTAACGACTATACTACGGGTTTCTAGAATAAACCTGAAGTATAAGGGGTTTTGGGGTTTATGCTAACAGGGTACGATAGCCTAGAAATAAATATTGAGCAATGAGTAACAAAGGTGAGATGATTGAACTAAGTATCACAAGTGTGTCGTCAAAGCGTATTAAGTGCTTCACCTATGGGTAGGATAGATGCTTAGATTGATCACTGAGGTAATGACTGTCTATGTAGGAAATCCTTCTGTAGTATATATCCATTCATTCCCTCACTGATGTTCCTTCTGATCGGCTCATGTCCATGACTGTTCACTGGTAATCAGTGAAAACCACTAATCACTATTGCTATCCCTTGGTCTCCTGCCAGGGCCGGTGTTCTATACTTGGCCACTGTCGTTAGCTAACAGAGGTGGCTAGGACTTTGTTTATTTTTTTTCTTGCGGCCTTCGGTGCTGAGCCCCTTATTCCATTCTTAAGTACCAACACATTTGTTTGTCGTATGCAAGGGTGCATGCTCATAACAGTTAGGCCAAATACCTTGGTGGCTATGCTACACCTGCATTATGAACACAGCCTTATAGCGGGATAAACATGCGTCTGGCAGGCATATTAGTGAATAAAGAAGCAACTCGGAAAATCATGCCTAAATAGCCTTAATTCGCCGTAACCCAGTTTTGCTCGGCGCTAAACCGCCCCCCCCCCCCCCCCCAAAAAAAAAACGAAGGGAGGGGGGGGGGGTGTGTGTTTTATCAAGAGCCTCGAGATGAGTCAGCTGACCCTTGTCGTACTGCAGCGGACATATTGCCATCGAGCGTGTGCATGAACGTCCCAGTCATCACATTCCAGATTTTGACAGTCTTACTGTCTGATACTGATGCTAAATACTGACTGTTGGGCGAGAAAATCACTTTGGCAGCAGGACCACCATAGCCTCCAAGCGTCAACAAGTGGCTACCGGTGGCTGCGATCCATAATCGGATCATGCCTTCATCTGTTGCTGAAGCTAGAAGCTCACCATCTGGCGAAAATGCAAGGTCGCTCACATAATCGTGCTGACCTTCAAGCGTTTGCAAGTATGGATCCCAGCGAGCCTTTACACCCTGGACTTGATTGAGACTGGGCAGGCGTTGGCTCCAATACCTTTGGCGCAGTTCGCTTGCGACTGGAGAGAACAACAATAAAGCTCCATAACTTTGTAACGGCGCGCGTTCAACGATTCATCCAAAGCTTAATATGATCCTATTGGCATCATTCAAGAAATTGACAATCTCTGACGGTGTGTCGGAAAAGCGCTAGGTATAACAGTTAGCTTAGAATATCCTGTGTGTTCCTTACAAACCTTGAATAGCTTGGGCAGCCTCCTAACGGCGCTCGTTCCAATGGAGAGATGTCCAAGAAGCGACAAAACTTCAAGCCAGTGAAGAAAATCTTGAAAAAGGAATGTGTATACATAGTTTTCAGGTGACCGCTCACTGCCTTCTACGTGATATATCCAATAAAGGCAAGCGTATCCGAGATGGGCAGGTATGCGTTGATTCATAATCTTCTCATCGACTGCGCCGGGAGTTGCATCTAATTTCTGTATGTCACAGATATCCTGTTTTAGCTCTGCTGTCATGAGTAGAACACATTTTGCGGCCAGCAAAGCGTGTATATCTGCTGCTTCTACTTGGTCGTTATCGGGCCCAAGATTCTCTTGGTCGAGGAGGAAATCGCTGAATGACTTATGGAGCACACGCATTGGCTTTTGAGAATCAGTAGGGATGTCCAGCACTGCGTGCAACTCCGGAAGCCACCAGTAGACGTCGTCCATATCTAGATCGAGAAGTGCAACGAGTGCCGGAGCCGGGAGTGGTGCAGCGAGAAGAGTAAGAGCGTACAAGAATAGCAGCTGGCGACTAGACTCCCCATTTTTGTTTCCGAAGAACAATTGGCTAAAAATGGGATCGTACATTTGGTGGAGTTGAGACTTGTTTTCCTCACATTGCTTGAACCAAAGCTTCAGCTGTCTCTCGGGGTCTCGAGGGTGCTGCTCATCGTAAACATACCGGCAAAGAGTTGCAGCATAGATGAAGAGTGGTTCGGGCTTCGTAGCCAGCTCTACCAGTGGCTCAAGAGCTTCGACTATTTCTGAAGCCGACCTACTGGCGAGCAACACGCGTAAGAGGTTGCGGTCCGTAGTAATTCCAGGCAATTTCGAAAGTAAGGTCAGAATCTGCGAGGTATGTTCAGGGCGCTCACACTCGTCTAGAGCGTCGATGATAATCACCATGGGCACTTCGCTCGTATTGGCAGGAGGCAATTGTCCTAGAGGAGACCACAGGAGCTTCTCGAATTGTGCGGCAAGACCCTTCTTTTCTACTGCATCTCCGTCAAGATCACCAAGAGATGTTCTAAGACAATTTTTGAAAGAAGGTATAGCATCGGCTAACTGCATGGCAAGAGTCGCAAATAACCGACTGGTGTCGTTACGACCCTTCTCTCCTCTTTTGAAGAAGTAGCCAGCAGCTAGACGCTTGTTCTTGGTAAAGGAATCAGCGACAGTCCGCATGATGGTCGATTTACCGGTCCCTGCCGGGCCGACAAGCCAGAAGATAGACTCGCCAGAGTCTTGGTCGGCCCAAGCAGAGATCGCTTGCCGGATGCGAAGCCGAGTATCGCTCACGCATCTCGGGCTGTCTCCAACGTCTACACTATCGTAGCGTGCTTTGTGAACGGTGTGAAGGTCTAAAGGGCGATTCTCTAGCATTTGACTACTCCTCTATTAATAGACCCTCCGCATAATAATGAAACGTTGCCTACTTGGTGCGCTTGTGCTCTTCGAGATGCTCAGTTGACACATCGAGATGCTTCTTCGAGGCTTGTAGTTGTTCCTTTGCGACTAGAAGCAACGATCGTATGTCAATATCTTGCCTACGCCTTTGACATAAGAAACTATAAGTACACGATGCTCAATGCTATGACTTGGAAGCACAAGCGTGATTCTCTCCCGACTATTGTGACGAATAGCATCTCACCACGAATTGACTAGTCATGAAATTTACTCACTAGGCACCAACTGCGGAATTGGTTTCTCCTGCAAAACTCGATCTGGTCGTACGTACGACAAAAGTTCTTTCGCAAATGCCGCCGCCGCGTATTCTTGCCACATCTTATTCTTGTGTGAGTCGGCATAGTCGCAAATACCACGTATCACAAGAGAAGGGAAGTCTTGCAACCCCGCAGCCTCCATCTCAAAACATAATGCTCCGAGTTCTTTGCTTAACCGGTCGCGTGTTGTACCATGCTTGATGACCTGGTTTCCAGAGGCGATGGTCCCGTAGTAAATAACGGGATCTGTGTCGTCTCTCTCGTCTCGTTGCACAGTCCGAGTACGATCACATTCCTCACACGTCGACCCCGCGTCGATATGATCATACTCTGCCAGATACAGGCAATCATGAATTGCACCCTGGTAGCTGAATTTCTTCTTTGCTTTCTTGGGGACTTTGGTGACAAGGTCATCTAAAAACTGAGGGATTCGACTCTCTTCAATCATATGTTTGGCCTGTAGACGGGCCAGCGCAGTCAGGAGGGTTTGGGGTGGCGCATTGAGAGACCCAGTACGTTGGAACTCCCCGTCCTTTACTATTTTCCCTCGATCATATTGTATGATGCCTCCGTTAGTTCTATCAGGTTGGCTAACCACAATATCGCCAAGTCGTATATCATGTATTCGTGACGGTGCTCCACCTCCAATGCCGACCATGAGATCAAACCGTATCGACTTAAAGGTTCGCAACAAGTCTTTGGCGACCGTGGCAGCGGTCGTTGTTCCATAAGTTCCTGCAGGCAGACATGCGATAACGACGTTATGCCCCTGAATCTGGCCCAAGGTATAACTGTTATGATCGGCTGGATCCTGTTCTGGAATCTCTGGGTGGGTCTGATCGAGCATCAACTCCACGGCGGCCATTTCCAACGGAAGAGCACACACCAAGCCTACCGTATACTCTTCTGGTGCAATTCCAGGTACCTTATCAGGCATGTCAACGGCGCGCTTATGTTTGTGAGGCTGAGATTCCGGGACGCCATCGTCTAAGTACATGTCCAAATTAGTCTGGAACGTTGGAAGCCGCAGAGTTCGAAGACTTACGAGTCTTTGGTCCTTCACTACCCTCGAGTCCGCTGCGCATGATCGATTGTGCGCTTGTCATGTCGTTGCTATCAACTTTTGCATTGGCGTTCGTTTTGGGCATGATTGAGCAGCATCAGGTCATCGCATGAAGCCGACAAGGCGGTGCTTCCGCATTTCAACTGCAGGACTCATGTCTGGCTTTCGGGAGCAAGAAGCGAAGCGGGGTTACATTTGGCGGATTACCGCCCCCCAACAGTCATTCATTGTCGCTTGTCTTACTTCCTTGTCTGCTAAAGTCCCAATGGGCCTTGAGAGCCCGACGCCTGCCGCGTTTTTAAGCAGTGAACACAGTATGCATATAGTTAGTAAGCCCCGCCGGCGCCAAGATTTTAACAATCACGTACAAAATCGACTACTTGAAGTTGAGCAAGGATACGCACGCAACGCTTCTGGCCCAACACGTCATGAAGTTTGGCAATATGTCCATTGCGGCACGACAGGGGTCTGCTGACTTTTTCCGTTACCATAATCGAGACCCTACTTTTTGACGTTGTCTACCGCCCCGTATTTAGGTTCCGTTATAATATACCGTACCGGGGTGGGGTGGATTTGGGAAACAATGATTGTTCAGGTGACAATCATTATTGGGCAAACAAGCAAAGTTTTGGTGGCAGGCACGTGACTTTATTAGGTGGCCTGTAAAAAAAAAAAAAAACTAATCCCACTATACAGAATATTGGGACCTGGTATTATAACCTGTTTTTTTTTTACTAGCAAGAAAAAGAAATACACACTTAATTTAAACTCACGGTTTACGATTACGGGTTTACAGTTTTACGGTTCTACTACGGGGTCACGATTGCATATTTGGAAGTAATTTATTGCAATTTATTAAATCCAAAGAAGGGGTGGAAGTCACGATCCAGATCAGAAGTGGCCAGCCAGTACAGCAGCGCATACAGCGCATACAGCGCATACAGCCCATATAGCCTATACAGCCAGTTCTACAGCCAGTTCTACAGCCAGTTCTACAGCCAGTTCTACAGCCAGTTTCCAGTCCAGTTCCCAGTCCAGTTCCCAGTCTAATTCCCAGTCCAGTTCCCATATAACCAGTGCAGCGTTAATTGTAATGCAGTCAATTACCATACAGTCATACGTACGGTCAGTTAATCGTAACTTTTCTTTTCTCTAAGTCGAATGCAGCTGGCAAAAAAGTCCAATAGGTGATAGTCCCTAGCTGGTGACGGCTGAAAGTCAACAATGATTGTCAGACCAACAATGATTGTCAGCTCAATAATGCTTGTTGGCTCTAACAATCATTGTCCAGAACCGGGGTTTTCCGCTACGGTATGCAGCCGGAAAACCGTTTAGAACATCACAATAGACACTCCGCTTGCCGTTGTTGGACCCTTTTTTTTTTTTTTTTTTTCCATCTTGGTCAGCCTCAAGATTAATGCGGTGTCATTTATAAAAAATCGGTCAAAAGCAAATACGTGAGTAAAAAGACTGAAGGTGTGTGGCCACTCTAGCATCTGCCATTAAAGCTTCGAACTTTTGCAGTTTGCGAGGTTGTTGCTAGTTAGCAATTTAGTTAATTGTATATTACTTTATACGCTGAGGGACGATTGATATTAGGATGAATGATAACAGGGAGGAGAATGCGCCTTCTTCCCATCAAAGTTTCTCGATGGCTTTATCAAAATTCACTATTGATTCGAGAGATCCTCATTATATTTAGAAAGGGACTTGGAATATATAGTGATTGCTGTAATTGAAATGAGTCGGACGATGATCTGCGGTCATGCATGCAAACGTGATGCATTTCAGTTGCGGCACAAGGGATGCCATTGATTTCTTTTCTATTTCACCTAAGCTAATGTGTGAAATGGAATAAAAACCAGTATTTTATTCTGAATAGCTACAAAAGAGAGATGCTAAAGAGCACCCCGATAAACCTGAGCTGACAATGTGCCGTAGATATTATGTACGCGAGCGTGACATCTACAGGCTTGATTTTGAAGATCATGCTCTACCTAAAGGATAAAAATTGATCGTCTAGGGAAATGCGCGTGGAGCCTATCCGAGAAAGCAGTGAAGTCCCATTCCGAATCGCTCGGTACTTGGTAGCTTGCAACACGGTAGAAGATGTCGGGCAGGTGTGGAGGTTGATATAAAACGAGGCCTGCCACAATTACTTCGGCAAGGTTGTCGTCATCTGTTTGGTGTATAATTGGGAGAGCAAAGAAGGAGCCTGTGGCTTGCTCCAATGCCACCCTGGTCCTTGAACATCCCGTAATATCACCCCCTTGACATAGCTCCATGACCACATTGTCAAGATAGGAGACAATCTTGTTTCCTTTGTCGTCTTCCTCATCCCAACGTATTTCTTCCATGCCAGAGCTTTCCCCAAAATGTTTGAGTGAGATATGATTTGGAAGGGTGTCCTCATCTCTCTCCGTGAGTTCAAGGAGATGGCCACTGATCCGGACAGAACCGCCCTGAAGCCGACCAGTCGCATTGCTTTTGTCCTCTAAGGGCAGGTAGACTGTATCGACTGAGCAGCAATAGTGGGGTGCGATAAGCGGCGTTGTGGGACTCTGACCATCAGAATCATCTTCGAGGGTTATGGGCCCGTCAAGCGACATCCAGCTCCATGAAGGGGCTTTGTAATCCAATGAACGAAACGTCTCACCTCCGCAATATCGATACCATAGGAGTGCTCGTGGGAGGTGGCATCTCCACATACCAGCAGTGTATTGACTTTCGATATTGTGAAATTCCCCAAACATTTTTGAGATACCAGAAAAGGCAATAACCCGATCTTCCGCTTCCTTAGTTAGCTTCGTCTTGGCATACTGCTTAATCAGGTCCCACCAAAGCTTCTGAGCAAATTGAGGAGATTGTAGTGTTTTCGAGACTTTACCCTTCATTGTCTCCGCATCTGTAATGCCAATGGCAGATTTGAAAGCGATTGAACCAGAAATCCCATCCGGAAAGGTCTCACACGCCAGCTTTTCGCAACAGTGCCACCAAAGCTGCATACGCCCGAATATGAGTGAGCGTTTTGCGAGATACCATTCCTGGAAGACCCATGCACGCTTGCGTAGTGGACAAGCTTTGATATCGTCCTCAAATGACCTATTGCAAACCAAGCGAAGTGTCGTTTTTTCCCCATTGCCACCGGTGAGAGTGATACATAGAGGCAATGTGAGATCGGTATTTCTGGATTGGAGGCTTGGTTCTGCAGAGTTTGCTGATCCAGCCATGCACAGGCTCAGCACTGCGTTTCCATACACAGAACCCATCTCTGAAGCTTGCTCCTGCCAGTCTGCTTGGTCACCCTGCATGATGCAAAGTGAATCGATCCAGATAAAACGGAATCCTAATTTCCAACAAGCTGAAATGGCTTCTTTGAATGTCGCTGGGAGATCTGCTACTTTGATTTTATCCTGGAGTTCATGTTCGTTATCGACGGTCAACTTCTTTAACAGCCTAGGATCCCCCCAACAATGAGATACTGCAACATAGTCGATCTTCTTTTTTGGTGGCAGCTCCCTAGGAAGCACAAGCCTTCCAAAATCTTTGTTAAGAATCTGGACTAGCCTCTTCGGTCGGAAGTCTTTCTTCGCCAGGGTGCATTCTGCGTGATTCTGCAGACAATCTCTGACCCAGCTCTCCGCCAAGGTAGCTAACTGCGAGTCGGGAAAGTCAGAGGCAGCTGGTGGAAAGCAACGTGTGTATTCTAGTTGCATAAGTTAGATTTCGAGGGCATGCAGGTCATGTAGATCATGCTGTAAGTCATACCTGCATTGTTGGTCGCAAAGAAACGCAACCCAAGAGGGCCTGGAAGCCCATATCTGATTATCATCCACAAGATGGTTTGCTCCCCGTAGTAGAAAAGAAAACCGAACTGTTTCCCCAGGTTTTCAGACAGATTCTCGAGCGCTTGCGATCCAATACTGTATCCGATCCATGTACAGATATAGCACTTACGTTGCGCATCTAAGAAGTCTCCTTTGGGTTGTAGGATATCAACACAATGTTTTGCCTCTGAGAAGGCGCGGGCGGTCGCGTCGCGACAAGAATGACAAAGGTCAAGGGCTCTTGAGACTGGTTCCATTGTTGATGCTGCGTCTTGGCATAAGAACTCGTATCTTTGGTCGCGATGAATGAAATGCGTGTAAAAGGGAAGCATGAAGACCAAGGCTCTGTCGTCTTACGCGGACCTTTCCTTTTAGTAGCAATGCCTCGGCATGATATCCCCCCACACAGCCATTATCTAGGTATATATTAGTACATATGTCGCTGCATATTTCTGTGGATCTGTATTTACCTAGGGGAGCGCGAGACAATCTCATAGCCCCGTTGGTGGGCGAATCAGCTTGTGGATTCGACACGTACCGTAAGCTGAAAAGGCGAACCGCCTCTGCGGAAAAATTAGTATAGCTGAACTAGTACACGTGTACGCCTATCAACATCCTAAGTTTGACAACCGCAGCGGCCCGACGCGCGCCTCGCTTGCCATGTCATCGCGCAACTTAAGGCTCTGTTCGTGGCCCACACCACCGCGCTCGCTGGTCGAATCGCTCCAAGGTGGGAAGTAGAGAATCTGGGGCTTGACTTCACCACATACGGAGTACTTGGTAATAACCATTAGTACTTGTTAGTATTCTTAACTGACTTGCATAAATATTGGATTATTGGGTATTATTAGTGTGTTGTATTGATTTATGTTTTGTATCTCTAAATTGTACGCATTGCAGGCTTATTGTGGATCATAGATCCCATGCACCAGGGTGTGCTTGAGCACGCTGATCAACCCCATAGTGTTCAGGAACAGCCAGATCGGTTTACAACGGTATCAGGCAATAACGATTCATGTAGATTGGCTTCACCATCCAGATGGATTTCACTTCGTACAACCGGTGACGGCAAATAGATCTATATTTAACGTCTCGTGCAAAGGGAATATTTCCCTTCGCACGATGACCTGTAGATAACGCCTGACGGCGTTCGGATGCTAGCATCCGTTGGCCACGCTATGGCTGTGGTGGCTAGCCAACCAATTTATACTACATATCTATCTAGATGCCGTCCTCGTACGAAACCGCAAATCCTATTATTCCAACAACTCATCCGTTTGCAAATGAAAACTTACTAGTAAGATATCTTTATTTTGCGCGCATTCGCATTATTACGATCATGTGTGCTTATGGCCAAACTTTTGCAGGTGTTGTCATAAAAATGCTGTTAAATTATAGGATGTTATGCCCCCAATGATTGCCAACAAGGAACGGCAAGCGGGCCGTAACGGATCAACCTCCATCACGGATATGCGCGCACCAACAACCAACGTGCCGATACACTACTGCCTGGTAGGTACGCATCCGTGAAGTCGAAGCGCCGAGTAAAGCAGGGAAGCAGGGCCAAGCAGGGCCCCTTGGCCCCCAATATGCAAAAGCGCGGAACACTTGCCAAGAACGATTCCCAATGCATTTGTGGGGAGGTCGAAAAGACCGAGACAATACCATAGCACATAGAAGAAGATGCACATTATCATCAGAAAGGCACTGTACCCACCTGCCGGCATTCAGTATCACTCACATCATCAAATGCAAGTCATGAGCAAGATAGTACTTTACTGACTTGTTGAGTAGATGACCGGGATAAGTCACTTGATTGGCCCTTCCTCCCCACTTCAAAAGAGGCAACGGCAGTCGACGAGCTTACAATCATGTCGTGTGCTACACGGCACTACATACGTACTGCACAATAAAAGGCGGTAGCCAGATTATTTCCAGCAGTTTCTGACGCCGCACTTTCCAGGCTTTTTGTTTTAACTTATATCACCTTTCGAGCATCGTCCAACGAAATAGCCATCCTCAAATCGACACATCAATTTCACACTCTATTTGCTATGGCCGACGAAAAGTTCAAGTTCGTTGGTACCACCGTACCGCCCGGTGCAAGAACGGCCATTGTCCAAGCTGAGTGGGCTGGGGATAATCAAGGAAACAAAGAGGCAGAGTGATCATAGCATACTTGCGTCTGTAAAGTGAAATGCCTAGAGTTTCGGAGGTAGTGAATATTAGGATGTTTCGTATACCATATGACCCGGCAACAAGTAGTTTTGGGCTTCTGCACCACAATGAAGAACAAATACGAGAAACCGTGTAAACTGAGAATGTTTGATACCTAAAAAACCACAATACTTTTGATGGTATACACTTTTGTGAACGGAGATCCATACTTGACAAAAGCTCGTTCCATCAATCTTGTTATACACTCAGTAAGTAATATCTGAAGTGTCTATAATAAACACTGGTCTACTTGACCACCTAGGTAGGCGGTATCTAGGTACGTGTCTAGGCAGGTAGGTATACACAGGTTGTCCCCACTGCAGCATAGGTAACCCAAATCAATTACACCTCTTTACACAACAGAGTTATCTGATCTGCATCTCGGAGTCTCACCAACATCTCGAGGTCAACATCATTTACGCACTTTTCAAAGCGTTTGTGCACCGAATCATCACTCTCTCCCTTGTTTTTTCTTGATCTGCAGCCGGTGCGCTTTGAACAGGCATGCTATCACAGCAACGGCCTCCACCTCTGCGAATCTCTTACCGGGGCAAATTTGGGGACCTTCACCCCACGGGAAAAAGACAGTTTTGCTCGGAACGAAAAAGCTTTCCTGTCCAACTTGTGCAAAAGAAGGGGTCCTACCAGGCGCTGCATTCAAGACCCATCGGGAAGGCTTCCACTCGTTCGCATCTGGCCAGTACTGGGGATGCGTCTGCATGGCTCGCAGATTGGCAGTGAAGTTGATACCTACCGGTACGGTATAGGTCTTATCGCCGACCTGAAACTCTTGGGTGTGGTCGCAGGTGATAGAGGGCAAAGCCGGAACCGGGGGAAATAGGCGCAGGGTTTCGTACATCACCGCACGACACCTATTAAGCCGTGGGAATAGCTCCTTGTAGTCCCATTTCTCCACTGACTCGCCTTGGGTCACAGCCTGGATCTCTTCCGCAATCCAGGCTTGGAAATCAGGATGTGCAGCTAGCAACAGCGTTGCGAAAGCCAAGGTATTGGCGGTAGTATCATGCCCGGCAAAATTGATGACAAACAAGTCGCCATAAATCTCTTCAGGAGAGAGACCCTTTTTGCCGCCCGTAGAATCCGGATCGACTACAGAATCACGATGGTAAAGGTCGGCAGCACGCACAAAGCCTGACAGGATGCCGCCTGAGCCACTCTTCCCCTCGCTCAGAGCCGTGGTCTCATCTTCCAGCATCTTCACCATGTGTTGCTTGAATGAGATGCCGGCATTGCCGATGCGGGTCCATCTACCAGGAACCATGGTCAGCACGCGAAACGGAACGACAAGCAGGAGGATGATGTTGTCCAGAACCGTCTGTAATGAGTCACGGTATTCCCCGATCTCATCGGTCACAGGTTCCGTGGAAGAGCGGAAGTCATATGGCTTGCCAAAGCCAGCACCCGCAAGCACATTGAGCGAAAGTGCCCGGGTGTCTCGTTGATAGCTCTGAATCCCAGCGTCGGAGAAGCCCACCCACGTCTGTACCATGGCTCGGGCTTGGCGGAGCGACTCGCCCCAGACAGAGGCCATGATAGTCTCATTGAACGGCGTGGCCATGGGTTTGCGGTGGCGTGGCCAGTCTGGCCATCTCGCAGTTGAGATGCATGGTCCGTATAGTTCCAAGATTTCTGGATGCGGTTAGATAGTGGTCTGCTAGCTAACGGTCGACACAGTCTATAGCTAGACTAGTACTCACTGAGTTCGGCAGAGGGACGTTGGAAGTCGCCACGACGTGTCACGATGTCTTGAATCGTGTCCGGATCGGCGACATGAACGTTGATGCTCACAGGAGATACCAATGCCCAAACAGGTCCCAAGTGGACGTGGGCATCTGCGCGCTCGGCTACGTACCAGCCGCGGCGTGAGTAGCGGACGAAACGCGGATAGGAGGACCAATTGAATGGAAGGTGATCGAGGATTGTCCAGACGTGCGGTTGCAGTAGGATCCAGAAGACATTGTTGGCATCAATGGGTAGACGGACGACAGGAAAATCTAGTGCACGCGCATTGCGCACGTTAGTTTCGAGGCAAACAAAGCTCCAGACGATATAGGCCGAGGCCAGCGCAAGCAGGGAAAGAATCAACATGCTCGTTGGTAGGCTATAGGATATACAGGCTATGGCCTTGTGTCTTTGTGTCTATGTTTGAGCGGGCGTTGTGGCGATTGTTGGGAGATAGAGAAAGTTATCCAAGTCCTCGCCTGGGATTTTTCTGTTGTATCTCTCCCCCTCCAGCGTTTCAAATCACGTCCTTTTTGTTGGCTTTCGGATCTACTCCCGCAGGTAAGTACCAACGTATGTATGCATCTGTATTGACATAACATGTCACCTGCATTCCCGGCGACATTTCTGGGCCAACACGTCATGAAGTCTGGTAACATCGAACCAACTGCATAAGCAAGAGTGATTCAATAAGCACTGTCGGCATTTGAAAGCCTGCGGGTCGCAGCGGTCGACCAACCCTAATTGTTGATATGCGCGCACCAACAACCAACGTGCCGATACAGTACCTTGTAATGTGACGGCAACTACAGCTGGCCATATTCGTTTATGGTCCTCGTTTAAGGTCCCTAGTTCATTAGCTCACTTGGATAATATATGCCAATGTCGCTTTAGAAAACTTTCAAGTAGCAGGAATGGCACTTGTCAAGATTTTTCTGCTATTATATTACAGCCGCATGTTTGTATTGAGCCCCTTCATCTTGGCCACAAATATCCGCATTGGTCCATTGGTATGCATCCGTGGAATCGGATTGCCGAGCAAGAGCAGGGGTGCAGGGACAAGCAGGGCCCCCTTGGCTCTCATAATGCAAAAGGGCGGAACACTTGCCAAGAACGATTTACAGTGCATCAGTAGATTTGACTTATATCATCTTTCGAGTATCGTCCAACAAACCAGCCATTATCAAATGGACACCACTCTCCCACGTCACTCTTTCCTCTCAACAATATCTTTTGAATCATGCCTCGCCCTACGTCTCGTACGCTTTTCGTAGTCGTCCCTGGTGCCTCTCAGAATCCTTCTCATTATGGCTACCTCCTCCATCTCCTTCAAAGCAAAGGCTACCCTACATTGTCCGCGTTGCTCCCGTCTACTGGTATGATAAGGACCTTTTATTCATCCGTACAATAGAAAAGGACAACAACTCTGAAAAATACACAGGCAGCAGCGAGAATGTTACCGCACAAGATGATGCCGACTACGTGCTCAAGAACATGCTCCTCCCCGTCCTCGATATCGAAAAGCACAATGTAATCCTGGTCACGCACTCGTATAGCAGCATCCCCGGCAGCGCCGCCGCCATGGGGCTCAGCAAAGCCGAGCGTGCCGCGCAGGGCAAGACCACGGCCGTGCTGGGTCAGATTTTCATTGCTGCGCTGCTGGTGGCCGGCGGGGACGGAAAGGATGTTGTTGCAGCATTTGGCGGACACCTGCCGCCGCACATTGGTATTGGTGATGGTGTAAGAGAAGACGTTCCGGCTTGACGAGACTTCATTTTCAGATTGCTAACGGTGAAAGAATATATAGGACCATGCGGGGCTGCTCACTTGCGATGACCCAGCACCGCCACTGTACCAGGACGTAGAACCAAAGCTTGTGCAGGATGCCATCGTCATGTCGACCCTGTGTCCCAGCTTTGCATCGTTCCATAGTCCGTGTCCAAAGGCTTCGTGGAGTTCAGAGCGTAAGTCATCAAATCCCACTTCCTTGCAATTTGTCAGAATCTCAGTGTACGAGAATCCATGCTGATTGTTGCACGTAGATTACAAGGGTCGCATAGCATATATCCGCACTATCAAAGATGTAGGCATACCTCTTGAGGTACAGAACATGATGCTCCAGGGCACGGGCATGGAGTGGATTGAAAAGGATATCGACACGGGGCATAGTCCACAGGTCGTGCAGCCAGAGACTCTGCGTGATATCTTTATTGAGCTGGCTGAGCAATGGGAGAGACTTTGAATCTGATCTTGGGCTGGCCGAGAAAACTAAGTAGTCTAGAAAATCGTTTTCTCCCATGGCTGCGACAAGTGCATGGCTTCCATTCCCAGGTAGCTTATGTCAATCGGATGGTGCCAGGCCATGAAAGGTTGATGAAGATCTATTCGGTGGATAGCTACACGTCAACTAGGATAAGCTTAAAGGGTGTGCGCTGCGTTGCATTCTCTCGTAAGATCCGTTTAATCTAGTCTAGTAGTGATATGGCACTCCAAATGAAAGTGGGTCAAAAGCCTTATGATGATACCTAGACTAAGGTCTTTCTATGAGTTCCTCGCGCAAACTTTCCTAATGTCCCGAGACGTAGGCTTGGTACAGCTCCCGAAAAACTGTATCTTTCTCAAGCAGTGACGCGGGCGAGTCGCTCTCTATCAAACGTCCATCCTTGAGGACCACCACTCGATCATAAGTATCTATCTTCGAGAGCCGATGGATGACCGAGATGACGGTATGGTCCTTGAACGCTTGTCCAATCACATCCAGCATGATTCCTTCTGTTTGGTCATCCACACTGCGGAGTGATCATTAGTATACAATCTTTTTTTATTTTATTTTTTTGGAGCTGAAGGACATCGGGAGAGTCATGAAATAGAAGACATACTTGCTTGTAGCCTCGTCAAGAATCAATATCTTGCTTGGCACCAGAAGGGCACGGGCTAGGCATAGTAGTTGATTTTCGCCCTGAGACCATCTCGAGTCCAAACCGGCCTCAAGGCCCCCATTGCTCTCAACTTTGGTTAATAGACCAACCTTGTCAAGGGCTGCTCTTATGGCATGCTCCGATGAGCACTGCCGGGGATCGAGATTGAATCTGATTGTGCCAGGCATGAAGAAAGGCTCTTGTGGAAGTACGTTCATCTTTGCTCTCAAGTCGTTTGGTGACAATGTAGAAACATTGGTTCCGTCAATACTGACAAGACCGTTTCGAAGCGCAGTCATACGGAGCAAGGTCATGAGTAGTGTTGTTTTTCCACTGCCCGAAGGGCCACAGATAGCGATCCTCTCTCCTGGGCGGATACTCAAGGTTACCCCATGAAGAGCAGGAGGAGCATGGGGCCTGTGAATAGTCAGATTTGATTCTAAATGTGGACATGAAGGCTGTTTTTCATACGCGTAGCTTGCCACAACATTGTCGAAACGTATGGCACCTTGGCTTGGCCATTGATGTGGAGCAGGGTCTCCTGCGGACTCTGATGGCGTGTCCCTTACGTATTGCTGAATCCGACTAACAGCCCCAATGGAAATCTCCAACTTGGTCCAAGCCTGTATGCTTTGGGAAAGAAGAGAGTTGAACTGGAGTATCAACACCAAGGCAACACCGAGCTCACCGGCGCTAATGCTGCCCAGAGTTGTCAGGGCAATAGCGACGATTATCACGGCGAGGGCTCCCTGGAAATCGTTCTCATGTTAGCTCGAAATCTCACAATTGGTTTTGTCGAGCCCCAGGGTTTCCAGAACTATCCGTGCTGTCCTTTGGGGGTTGAGTAATAAATGGAACCATAGGATGAAATTACCGCCCTACTCACCACAATGAGATCTAACACCAGCACAAGCCATTGCTGGACACAGAAAAGCATGTAGTATGGCCCTTGCGATATGTCCAGAGTTTGTGCGTTTCTATGGCGGAAGTATGGACTGCGGCGGTAGGCCCGAATGGTTGTCACGCCTGAAACTGTTTCAATGAACTGCTTGTAGAGCGGGGCTTTCGCTTCAATGTCGATAAGCCGGACCTGTCGTGACGTGCGGAGATAGCACTTTTGAAGTATGAATAAGGTACCAAGAAATATGGGAATAGTTGCCGCCAAGTATTTTCCGAGAACGCACAGGATGATGAGCTGGACGAGACATGAAGCAGCACCTGAAAAAGAAAATATCATTAGACTCATCATGACTTGTGCTTATGAAGGGATGTGCTAGCCTGTGATGAACTGAGCTGCCTGAGACGGCAAAACCATATCGATGAGGTCCATGTCTTGGCTGAACCTATTTGTGATGGAGCCAACATCCACTTCTTGGAAGAATTGGAAAGGCGCTCTGTTGGACGAAAGAAGTCAGAAACTGATGCACTGGTGTTCATTCGCGAAGCTCAGTACTCACCTCAAAGTGGCATCTAGGATATCAGTGTGTAAATGAAGTGCGGTATCGCTAATAATCTTGATAAAAGAGTACCTGCGCCGCCATCGTCAGCATATACCTATCTTGATTGATATTTCTTATTAGAGAGGCCACAGACCATAACTCGCCTCCCATAGCCAAATTAGACAAAACCATGAAAAGGGCATATATCCCCAAATAGTAGCCAAGTCTTTGGTTGGGGTGTTTCTGGTTCTCGTCGGTCCATATTTCGACCCATATTGCTATACTTCCATTAGACCGAATTAAGAATTGGGCCATTATTGGTGGAATTCCTACTTGTAACTCCTGTGAAGACAGCAGCGAGCATCGAGCAAGTAATCCAGATTACTACCGAGAGTAGTCCAGCACTTCGGCAGTAATATGAATAAACCGCCCAATTTCCTCTTTGTCTTTCAGAGTCAAGTGGCACACTTTCACTTTCTTCGCTGTCACTTCCATTATTTGGAGGCTCTGAATCTTGAGGGATGTCCAAATTGTCATTGTTGTTTTGTAATATAGATTCGAGTGCAGGTGACTCCGTGGCTGAAGGGACTTGTTCTACGACCCCGGCAGACTGTATGTTCACGCCAACCAAGTCCCGAACTTGAACCATATGTCCACTTTCCAACGCCAAGACTGTGTCCATGTGAGGAAGGACGCTCCCTGATCACCCGAGTCAGCCCGGCCACCGTCAAATGGACAGGGGATATTACCTACGTGTATGCGTAGCTACAATGGCAGAGATGCCGGCTTTGCGAAAATGACTAAAGAGACGGCTACAAATAGCATTTACAGTCTTGGCGTCCAGTCCACTCATTACATCGTCGAGGATAACAATAGGCAATTTCGAGTACACAGCGCGAGCAATCGCCTGGAGGAGGTCAGCGGTCAGTGTTTTCAAAAGTGGCACACTTGAGCGAGATGAAAGAAAATGGGAGCACAAACAACTCTCTGGCGTTGCCCTCCGCTCAGGGAAGCGCCATTACTCCCTGCCAAGGTCTGATCGCCTCGAGGGAGCCTAGTTAGGTCCTCATAGAGGCATGCACAATATATTGAGAAGTTGTACCATTCTCGATCAAGGTTCAAACCCATTGTTATATTGTGTTGAATCGTTTCGTCCATGATCCAGGGAGTCTGTGCACAAAATGCTGCTGCAGTGAAATGCGAAGCTGTCCCAGCTAAGAGGGCTGTCTCTCCGAGCATACTCCATAGCAGTGTCGACTTCCCAGATGCGACCGGCCCAACGATGGCAGTGAGGCCGGGGCCAATGTCAAGTGTTAGGTCTCGGAGTATGGGCTCCGAAGAAGACGACCAGGCGATATCTGCATGATAGTAATGTATTAGATGTCCCTCTCTGTTTTTCAGGGTGTCAATACTCCTGAGTGGGATTAGCTCAGACGATGAGGAAAGCGGGTTATCCATAGTATTGAAAATCTGTTCCTTTAGACAATACTCCTGTATTCGACCAAAACAGGCGGCAGACTGAACACAATAAGGCAAAGCTTGACAGAACTGGATTAGAGGAGTCGTCATCAGACTAATCAATGAAAGCGCAGTGAATGCTTGAGCAGAAAGAAGGGTGTCACTTTTTGTCGTTACGGCGATGATAGCATAAACGGTGAAAGTTGCGAAGGGTGCAATTGTCACGGGAGCGTTTCCTGGCCAGCATTTTAGTTTTGGACCGGGCTAATATCCGGTCGTCTTTGCTAGGGAGAGGCCATTTACGTACCAAGGAGGATCTGCCAAATCAAAAATGCGCGGAAGCGCTCCGATGTTTTCAGTTCGATCATTCGGAGATGTGTTACAATTTCGTTCATGATATTTGACATGCCCAACATCTGGACAGCTTTCATGTTTGTTAGCATGCCGGCAGTGGTAGCAACCCTTTTCTGGACACGCTCGTTCCAAGCGACTTGGGCTTTTCCGAAAGATGCTGAAATCCTCGAAGTTATTACCACAGATACTGTTCTTGTTAGAGCAGGATCATCATTTGTACATTGGAATTGATGTGGATGGGGCAGACTGACCCAGACACACGATAAGTGGCACAACAGAAGCCCATGACATCTGGCGAGCCAACAGCCAAACAGCTATGCCCACCTCTGGAATCGATACCCATAGTTCATGGATCAACCTGAGGGCCTGTGCTATCCTCTCCACGTCGGTACCCATCAGAGTAACGACTGATGAGTCCTGCAGTTCGGCAGCCCGGAAACCAGTGGTGTGCTGGTACATCATGGCCACCAGAGAACATCGAATGCGGGCAATTAAACGATATGTCTGACGCATATATAATGCTCGTGAGATTGCCACGCCGGCATAAGCAAGAACAAAAGCTCCAACGAGGGCACGTCCGTAGTACTTGTTATATTCGTCCGGCGTTGAGTTCAAGTATGAGACTGAAGCTTCGATGAGAAATGGCTGGCAAAACATGAAGGCAGAAAGCGAAAGGCGCGGGGGGACGGCAGAAAGGAAAAGCCACTTGTTAGAGGAGAAGACGGCCCGGATTAGGCGATAATTTCCTTGGTGAATTTGCCAAGGGCCCCGGAGGGTAGTCAATGTTGATTCTGCCCTGAGATCACTACCCACTTGGGGTATTTGGCTGAGTTGAAGCACGTCTGAAAAGCCCAAGCGGAGGAAGGGAAGAGTCCAAGCAAAAAGACCACGACTCCAAATTCCAGTGAAACCCTCTGGAGAAACATCTTTCTCAGGTGGATAAAGAAGCGACTGAGTCTTTCGAGCAGACTCGATGGCGGCGAGAAGGATGGTCCCAACATAGATCACGACCCATAAGACACCGGGCGTCTGGGTATGGCACGGCATGGACCAAAGTGATCGAAGGGTTGGAATGTAGAGGATGGCAGATGCTGAGAAATACAGTACCAAGAGGTCCGAAGGTCTTGACGATCGTTGGTGTTCCAAGAAGGACAAGATTCCGGCGGTGAGAACTGCGGCTGCTGATAACACGCCAGAGGCTATCGACATGGTCGTAACCAAGCGGGGAGCCCGCTGACGGAGAGCCAGGAAGAGTATATGGAACGTGAAAAGAAGGATGTAGAGACTCTATCAGCAAGCCAGTTAGACACATGGGGCTAATAGGGTGAGATCAATCCAATGCATAGCACTGTACCAGTTTCCATATTGCCAGCGCAGATAACTTGACCTGCACCTGCGCCGTCCATAGTGCTCGTAGTCGGATCGGTATAATTATCAGCATCAGGGAGGCCGGGACGGCAATGAAAAAGACATCTTGGAACAGGAGTGTGAAATCAAAAGAGCGACAAGAGAAGTGAACACGCGGGTACAGCTGATTGTCGCTGTCCTTGGGGCAGAAGTCGAAGCATGCACTTTTTGCCATGGCGGCGCGAGTTGCAGAGCAGCTCTGTCAGACGAGTTTTGCGAAAGTTCGAGTTTCTCTTCTATGAACCGTTGACATGGCCGAAATAATGACTTGTAGCCCTCTGCATTCCTAGTGGACATAGGTCTTGGTCATACATCGCAGGATAAGAGGCGCACCACTACGCGAGAATCCTTTTGAGCAACAGCCAACCGCTGACATCTTTCCGGCCACAAAATGAATGTCCTTGGAGCAGGGTGTACATACATGTAACCAATGAATGCGTAATGCACAGTAGTATTTACAATCAGGCAGCCCCCGGAATGTCCTTACCCCGCGACAACAGTTGCCCCACACTGGAGGCTCCAATACTTTATTTGGTGGGCAGCGCGGCCTTTCAATCCTTGGTTGGTTCCCGCTGCAAACTCAACTTTAGTGCTACAGTAGCCCCCAGATCCATCGTCGTATACCCGCCTACCGAGCTGATGAACGCCCCTCCACCACCCCACCATGGAGACTAGAGACCCAGATGAAGAAACCAGGCTGCTAGATCCCGAGCCACCAGCTTCACAATCACCGGGCTCCAAGCCTTCTTCAGGACCAGGCTTTTGGCAAACCATTCTCTCTGCCACGGCTGTTCTCTTCATCTTGGAGATCGGGAACCAATTGAGCCTGGCCCCGTCCACCGCCATACTCGAGGCCACCGTCTGCCAAAAGTACTACGCCGCCATAGACGGCCACCTTGGCGACTGCAAGGCGGAGCCTATTCAGAGCGAGGTTGCCTATATCCTGGGCTGGAAGGATGTCTTTGAGAACTTGCCGGGTAATACAAATGCATCCGCCTGCCTTGTTGAAACAACTACTAATAATACCCTGGCAGCAATCCTACTTGCTGTGCCCTTTGGCGCGCTGGCCGACAAAATCGGTCGCAGGAAGATCATGATACTTGCCACTGCCGGCCTTGTACTCAACGACACCTGGATCAGACTGGTCCTTTGCTTTTCGCATTTCATCCCACTGCGTCTGCTCTGGCTCTCTGGCCTCTGGCAGATGATTGGCGCTGGCGTCGCCACCTTGTCGTCGATTGTCTACGCTCAGGTCTCTGATGTGTGTCCTGCAGAGCAGAGGTAAGTCGTACCCTTCTGCACACATGGGGGAAGAGGCTAACTGTTACGCCCAGGACGACTGCCTTTTCATTCATCCAATCCGCCGGTCTAGTGTCCCGCGTAGTCTTCCTGCCCGTAGGTGCTGGTTTAATGAGCATTGACCCATGGATTCCCATGGTTACTACCTCGGGCCTGGGGGTTCTGTCATTCCTAGTTGCGCTCCTCCTTGTCCCCGAGACTTTGCAACTTGACAAGCAAAGTAGCGATGAGCGCGGCGATACTGAACAACTGCTTGGCGCTCGGTCAAATGGCCAGGACAAGGTTGGACTGCACCCGCGTCTCAAGATTCTCATCTCCAGGGCTGTGGACCTCAATCATTGGATCATGGGCAACGCCCGAGTCGTGTGTCTTTTGATATGCCTCTTCACGTTCTACCTCGGCCAACAGTCTGATGGCACAATACTATTGCAATACGCGTCAAAGCGCCTCCACTGGACCCTGGGTCAAGTAAGACGGACTTTCCATCCATCAGCATCGTGAAATACTCCCGCTAACACCCTCAGGCATCCTTGCTGCTCTCTCTGAGAGCTGGAGTCACCTTGGTGCTCCTGGCTGTTATCCTCCCAGCATTGTCCAGCTTCTTGCTGATCCGCCTGGATCTACACGAAAGTATCAAGGACAAGCGCTTAACACAAGCCTGCGGAGTCTTACTCGCCGCCGGGTCTAGTATTATCTTTTTCGCCACGTCCTGGGAGGCCCTTCTCGTTGGGCAGTTCCTCTTCTCTGCGGGATGCGTGTTCGGAGTTCCTGCACGCAGTCTGGCGGCCGGCATGGTTGACCAGAAACATGTCGGTGTTTTGTTTACTGTTGTATCTGTGGCCATGCAAGGGGGGTTTATCGCTGGTGGTCCTATCTTGGCTACAGCCTTCAAATGGGGCATGAAGCTCGGAGACTTCTGGATGGGAATGCCTTTTCTTGTCGCTTTGATCTGCTTCATTGTCGGAACATTGTCGATTTCGGCTGTCACTACCAAGATTCAAATTTCCAATGGAGATGCTGGGATTGAGATTGAGAACTAGACAGGAGAGATATGCCACATAAAATGATCATGCCACTTCTTCTGAGACGCGAAAAGATAAATGACGCAGCTAGAAATCATCAAACATAAAATGAGAGAGACATCAGTCACGCAAACCGGTCATATAAAGGAGGAGTAGCATTTAGATCAGCCATACTCATACTGGCTGTGTCTCACCTGGGCCAAGATGGGAAGGGAAAGATGTAATCGAGGAAGCATAGAAATATGCCTGAGTTGATGTACGATTTACAAAAGAGAGGTACTAAAAGTTTATCTGATATCCCCGAGCAGGTGATTTGCGGTGGGTACTAACTAACCTATGTCAGTGCAACATACCTACCTTCTACGAGAACAATACTGCTGCAAGTCTTGGCGTGGCGTTCGTTAATAGCCAATTAGAGTGCCGGTTTTACCATGGTCGAGTTTCGGCCGAGACTGTCGAGCGACAAAAATTGCGAACGAGGATTTATGATGTACTTCATCAGTAGTACCAATACTATAGAGCGGGGAGCAGAGCATGTTGTATTACATGGTTCATGTTTCGCTTGAGATGAGCGAGAATGTCATAATTGGTGGTTGTGAGCCAGTCGGTTGGTATCCGATAGTCGTGACCAGTTCCGACGCCGGCAAAGGATTTGTCCCGATTAGGAAAAATGCAGGTCCCTCGAGCCTTATCTCAGTGACTCAACTCACGTCGGGTACGTAGATGTATTATCTGAGCTTGCAACTTGACCCACTACATGCCCCATGGGTGCAGCTCCCACCAGCTAATTCATTGGCACCCGTAACAGCCCCGTAAATTCACTGATCTTGTTGTCTCAAGAGCGCGTACCTTTGGACAATTAGGCAAGACGTTCCCTTCATAGTTTCTGCTGTGGTTCATGCAAACTAACTAAGTAGTTGGTCAGGGCGGATTATTATCAGCAAAATCATGATTGCGGGGTAGCTATGATTTATGACCGACAGCTGAACCAGATGCGTTTCCTGGCCTGTCGAAACAGAGGCATCAAGACAAAGACTTGTAGCTGGTAATCTGATTTCAGGTTTAGACACAAGGAGGCATATAATGCGCCTGATTGATATCGAAACTCTATCATTGGAGGACGTGGGATGGCCTGCACCGCCATATGCGATTCTTTCCCACAACTGGGGTGACAGTGAGGTATCATACCTCGACTTCTTGGATGCGGCAACACGCGAAACCCGCGAAGGCTTCACCAAGATCACGTACACTTGCGAACAGGCCAGACGGCATGGCCTGCGCTACGCCTGGGTCGACACGTGCTGCATCGACAAGAGCAGCAGCGCAGAGCTCAGCGAGGCCATTAATTCCATGTTCAAATGGTACCGAGGAGCCGCTGTCTGCTATGCGTACTTGAGAGACGTGCCGGGCGACGACGACCCTCCCTCTTCAGCCGATTCCAGCTTTCGGAAGAGTGCATGGTTCCAGCGTGGCTGGACGTTACAGGAGTTGATTGCGCCAGCTCGGGTAGAGTTCTATGGCGCCACCTGGTCCTTTGTCGGTGAGAAGGCGGATCTGACGGAAGCGATCGAGAACGTCACTGGGATAGACGCGGATATCCTTCGTGGCGGAGACGTTGCGACGGTCAGTGTTGCGCAGCGCATGTCCTGGGCCGCCCACAGGAAAACGAAACGGGAGGAAGACATTGCGTATTGCCTGATGGGCATATTTGACGTGAATATGCCCATGCTATATGGGGAAGGACGTAAGGCTTTCATACGTCTCCAAGAGGAGATCCTGAAGGAATCAGAAGATCAGTCTCTTTTCGCATGGCGCGCGACCCCCGAGTCAGCGGCAGAGGCTCCGTATCGTGGCTTGCTCGCCTCCTCACCGGATGAGTTTGCCGATTGCCGCGGCATTGTCCCATTTCGCAACCTCAGCGCAAGGGACATACTGGCCAGCCTAACAAGCAGAGGAATTCCTCTGACTTCGTCGCTCGAGTTCGATCCTACGAGCGACGGCAACACTGCTAAAGTAGGGCTCAATTGTCGGTGGGGCAGCGATTTCAAGAACGTCATTGGGCTCGAGATCACATGCGAAGGAGGAGATCAATACGTCCGGTCGAAGCCTTCCGAGCTACTTTCCTGCTCTTCTCATGCACGGCAAGAGACAGTCTATGTGCGCAAGTCGCTCCACGCCGCTGTTGTACAGAGCGTTCCAGAGCTGGAACGCCAGCACGCCATCTATATCGGCACCCTGCCTGATGGTGTCAACGTTCGTGGCCTCTATCCTGCCAACGTGCGATACTCTCCGAAATTTGGCTTATTACACCTGGGTTCTTGGATAAGTGACAAAGCCATCATAGAAATGGAGTTACCTTGGACTACTGACCGATTATTGATATGCATATGGGTAGTCCAAGCGAAAGACAGTCGAGACTACGAATGCTTTTTTATGGCGACGATCGCGTCTAGTATAGATGCGGTGAAGGATTTACGGCGGCCTAAAGATCTTGCAAGTCAACGAGTTGCCACCTACAGCCCGAGCAACACGGCTGTGGTAGTAACTCTCAAACCCGGCAAGATACAAGGATTTGACATGTTCTGTATAGATGTCAGCGTGCAAAGTGACAAGCGTCTCATTGGAAGACGACTGCGTTCTATTTACGGTGCATCACGTGTGTAATATTAGGAATATTATGAACAGATGCAATTGAAATTCTGGAAGCCCCTAATCTATTGAATGATCAAATCACTTTTCAGCCTGTGCCTAGGTCTCAAATATTAAGAAATGGCAATACGCAATTGCTAGTGTGAGTAGTTATTCTTTCCCCTTGCCATTGCCATCTCTTAATGCTCTTCAACTTGGGAATCTCACACATTATTATCTGGTGAACCAGAGCCAATGAATGGGATTACCATGAGCAGAAAATATAAGGCAGAAAGCTTTCATAGTGTTAAACAAAAGTCTTGGAAACAAATTTAGCTGGATGACTCGCTTACCATTACGCCTGTGTAATAAGTTGATTTTCTGTACGAAAGGATGTACAACAATACCATAGTAGACAGAACAATTGAAATTATGTCTGCTATTACAATATTCTTTTAGCAATTATCACTTGGTGTTTAGGGTCGTTTAGTTACATACAAGCTGGAAAATCCAATGTGAGCGGTTTGTGGCTGAGTTGCTGACTGAGAATGATCAATATTGGGGTTTCGAAAGAGCTCATGTCGATAGTGGCTCCAAGAGCCAAGCCTATTGCCTGAAGAAGTAGTCAGAGAGCCATTTCTATTATGTCTGCATTTACGATGTAGTTTACCAAATGTGTCTTATCCTTAATGGCAACGACTACAGCTGTAAAACCAAGGGTAAAGTAGCGTATAAATGGAATGACGATAAAGCCGAGAAGGTTCCTGTTAACATAGTGTCCCGATGGAGAGTTATATATGGCAGACATCATACGTTGTGCGCAAAAGGCAAATGTTGCCGTCATCATGAGAAAGACAATCCATGCGGCTACAGGCGAAAGTAAGGTTGCGTCTTCCTCGTCTTCCTCGTCTTCCTCTGAGTTTTGATAGGCTATAACGCTATCCTCCTCGGGAGGCTGCGTGCTGTAGTTGTTGAAAACTGAATCGTGCGTCTTTAGCTGAACCCAGAGATAGAATACGAATGTCGTTAACAGAGCGGCGGCGGCGATGAGTGACAATACTCGAACGGAATCATCGCGTGCTGTGTCTCCGCTATGGAACGAAAACTCATGCACCTAAAAGAGGATGTCAGCAAACAAAAATGACAGAGACAGGACTACTTGCAAGCGAAGGTACTAGGAGCACAGCAGTGGCAAGCATAAGCTGGGGATAGCAGGCTTCCAGCCCCTGGGTGCTTAGGGCTTGTTCGTATCCGTTTCCATACACATCTCGTAAATTAACCATGCCGCCTATAAAGCAGCAAAAGCCCGGAATAAGAAGCAGATTGAGCATAATGGTTCCAGTGATGGACGCTTGTACAACCCGACTCTCACTGTAATAAAGATTGATGGCACCCATCTGTGTCAACGATCAGCCTTGGACCAATGTTTATCCTAACCATCATCACAAGAGTGAAAAGACATACGGCTAGACTCGGAATCGAGCTTAAAACTCCATTGAGCAAACCTCCAGAGGACTCGCCCGACCGAGCAGAGAGCTCCTCAATCGCGAAATCTATAATACCAACTAGCGGTATTAATCCGAGAGAGTTCAGTACAAGAATTGCCCCAGGTTGCCAACTCAAGGACGATGCTATGACGCCTAGCGGCAGAAAAATGAGCAGACAATTCATGAACATTCCTATATTGAACGAGTCTTAGCAGTGACAATCCTCAGTCACACATGCCCAGGATGCGTAGACTTTACCGCTAATCAAAGTCACCTTCACCACATGCCAAGCATGAGCAATCCATCGAATAAAAAGATCTGGACTGTCTGTTGCAGGAGTTCTTGTGATATCGGAAAGGATTTCGTGCCAGGTGGATTCGACGACGCCATTAGAATGACCGTTGCCTATTAACGGAGTTTGCTCATCAGTGCCGCCTCCACTTTGGAGTCGTTCATCAAATGACTTGTTGAACGATCTCCGCACTTGGTGATGGAAAGAAGGGCCGACTGTTCTCATTAGTTGCATGAATCAGCTGTTACGGTACTGTCGCACTCACGAACCATGTCGTTTATACAGGTATCTCGAAATCAGGTTAAGCAGCTGGTGGAAAGACAAAAGATGTGATACCGAATCGATCCCCAAAGTAATCAGGTGAAGTTCAGGGTACATTATTGATCGTGGTTGGTGTGCTTATTATTCGGATGAAAGGTTGTTCCGGTACTTTCAGCCGCAGGTGAGGACCTCGAGAGTGACATCGGGAGCCGAGTCGGGACCGTGTTGAAATCAGAAACATGGTCTTATAAGCAACCATTAACATAAAGGGCTTTTTATTAAGACAACTTAGGATAGCGCAACGCGTGACATATCAATGTCATGGTAGGCACTGCCCCTCATCCATAGGGACATAAGTTCCGGTTCATGATTGTTTCCCAAAGATTGCGAGCATGCTCATTGGCCATTGTCGTACATACCTAGGTACCTTTTGTTTTTTCTTTCCAATACCTAGTAATTATAACCTAAAAGCGTTTTTATAATTCTTGGGCCATACGGATTCATCCATCTCTCTTACCAAAAAGAAACACTAATTATAGACCTAGTCTCGATCTCCAAGAAAATTTACGGAGAAGTCGCGGCGATAGTACTGGTCTGTGCTCCGAGATAACTTGCCGACCCTGCCTCCGCTATCGCAGCTCTACCTCCTTTGGCCGGCCAGGGACTGACTGTCTTTGGCCCAAAATTTTTGACTCAAGTTTGGCAGTGATAATTGAGCCATTGACCAACACCAACCCACTGTAGGAGGTACGAAGGAGGAATACCTGATTTCTCTGGTCGAACGACGACCCATCGACCACCAGGAAAGATGGCATCCCGCAGCTTTCTCAAGCCCGCCGCGGCCTCGCTCAGAGCTGCCGCCGGCGCGGTGCGCTCCTCGGCCCCCAGCGTCCCCTCGCGATGGAACTCGAGCAGCTCGACCTCGGCCATGGCCTACAAGGCCAGCCGCCGCCGCTCCCAGCCTCTGCCCACCAGCGACTCGCCCTCGCCCTGGTCTGCACAGGCCGCCGTTTCCAACATTCTCTACGAGACCCCGACCCCGTCCACGGTGCCGCCCAAGCGCCACATCCTCAACTGCCTGGTCCAGAACGAGCCCGGCGTCCTGTCGCGCGTCTCGGGCATCCTCGCCGCCCGCGGCTTCAACATTGACTCGCTCGTCGTCTGCAGCACCGAGGTCGAGGACCTCTCGCGCATGACCATTGTGCTCACGGGACAGGACGGCGTCGTCGAGCAGGCCCGCCGCCAGCTCGAGGACCTGGTCCCCGTCTGGGCCGTGCTCGACTACACAAACTCCCCCCTGGTCCAGCGCGAGCTGCTGCTCGCCAAGATCAACATTCTCGGCCCCGAGTACTTTGAGGAGCTGCTCGCCCACCACCGCGAGATCACCCAGGAGTCCCCCGACGGCGCTGCTCTCGAGGGCGACCGCGCCCTGGCTGATGCTGCCGAGGACTTTCACCCCAGCAAGCTCGTCGCTTCGCAGGCTCTGCGTCTCAAGCACGAGCACTTGAAGTCCATTACCTACTTTGCCCACCAGTTTGGCGGCAAGGTCCTGGATATCAGCACCACTAGCTGCATTGTCGAGATGTGAGTTTTCTCCCATTACTTTGATATAGATCCTTTGTGTACTTTGGTTACAGCTACTAATCCTCTCTCTTTTTGCAGTTCCGCCAAGCCTGTCAGGATCAACTCCTTCCTGAAGCTCATTGCCCCCTTCGGTATTCTGGAATCGACCCGAACCGGTCTGATGGCCCTGCCTCGATCTCCATTGTACGGACCCGATGAGGAGGCCCTCCAGGTCAAGGACGCCGATGAGATTGTCGACGCCAGCCAGCTGCCCCCTGGTTAAGAGAGTCGGATTCATTTGTGATTCGGAAATTTTGTGGCGTTGTTTATTAAGGCTGGGTCGGTTTTTGTAACCCGTTTTTGTTTAGAGCAAAAAAAAGACTACTGTAGTAATTTTCTTGGTAATTCACATGCCTAGGAACAATTCACTGAAAGCTTCATTGCAAATCTAAATCACTTTCAAATGTGCAATCATACTGCTGGATTTGTGTATCGTGAACTGCCGGTATCTACCATTAAGGACCGCCCTTCTCTTTTTTAAACGCCTCGCCTATTTAAATGTAACATCATTATGTTTTGTTTCCTAGTCTACAGAATCTTGCCCTTGTTCACGACGAAAGCCTCGAGAGCGGCTGTCAACAAATTAGTAGAATGTTCTAAATGATAGCAAAATAGACAGGAGATGACTTACCAACAGCAGCCCACAATCGGTTCTCGGCCTCCTGGAAGACTAGGGAGCGGTCAGAGTAAAAGACCTCATCGGCTACCTCCTCGGGGTGGCGGGGGAGACAGTGCAAAAACTTCCAGTCGCTCTTGGCCTGGCCCTCGGCGGCCATGCGGTTGGTGATCTGGAAGCCGGCAAAGTCCTGGAGGCGCTTCCTGCTCTCGGCCTCCTGGCCCATGGACACCCACGTGTCGGTCACGAGGTAGTCGGCGTCGCGAACGGCCGAGGCGGGCTCCGTCGTGGTGGTGAGCTTGCCCGGCTTGGCCACGCCGTCGGCTTGCGCCTCAATGAGCTGCTGCATGTTCGACGGGATCTCGTAGCCCCGCGGCGACGCTACCGAAATATCCACGCCCAGCTTGACGCAGGCAATGGCCAGGTCAAACAGGACATTGTTGGAGTCGCCGACCCAGGCGACCTTGAGACCCGACGGGACCAAGTCACCAGGCGAGGCGGTGCCAGGAGCCGACTCGTAAATGGTCAGGAAATCGGCAATGGTCTGTAGAGGGTGAAAGTCGTTGGACAGGGCATTGATGACGGGGACATCCGAGTCCTTGGCGAGGCCAGTGACATCGGTGTGCGGGCCCACGCGGGCCACCATGCACGCCGTCATGGACGAGATGACGCGCGAGGTATCATACAGGGACTCATTGACGCCGAGCTGAATGTCGTCCTTGCCGAGGAACATGGGGTGGCCGCCCATGAGGGCGACGGCGGCCTCGGTGGACACGCGGGTGCGGGTGCTGCGCTTGCTAAACATCATGGCCACGGTCCGGCCGGCCAGGCTGGTGCTCAGCGACTGGGGCACATTGCCCGACTTGACGGCCTGCTTGTGCTTGGCGGCGTTGCGAACCAGCTGGGAGAACTCGTCGCGGCTCAGGTCCGCAATGGACATGAGGTGGCGGGACTTGGTCGACCCGCCGAGGGACGAGTAGCTCCGGCTCTGAATGTTGCCAAACACGCCCTTGGCGAGGCGAAAGCTGGAATACCTCATCTTGGTAACGATGGACTGATTCAAGTCGCTCAATGGCGCTATTGCAGAAGTGTAATTTGGCAATGATATCACCAAGCCCAAAGTACCTGCTCAGCCAATTGTATAAGTGACGAGGATGCGATGTTTGAACCTATGAGCGGTCAGGTATTACGAAGACTCTGAGATTTTGGCATTGGCGCATCAAGACTGACAGAAAACGTGCAAGAAGCCTCCAATTGACTTACTCGAGGTGTAATATAATATGATCGAGTCTTGACAAGTGACGTGACTCAATAGATTGTCACTATCGCAATATCAAAACTATTGTCATCCAACCTTGAAATGACAAAGACGTTGGTGCTAGATGGGCTGGTGCTAGTCTAGTCTCGTCAATGTTGTTGTGAAGAACTTAATAGCTGCAGCTGGCGATGCTCCGAGACCGGGATCCACAGCTGTCACACTACATATGTACGCCCTGCACTAGTATGTATATGAACCTGCCCTGGTCAGACTCACAATGAATGATTGCAGCAGGGGCAGAATGACTCAAAACATGTATCGTTCTTAGTTGTGCGTCAATAACAATCAGTTCTTCTTGATTTGCACTGTATCTGAATTTGGCTGTTTGAATAACGCGCGAATATTATACTGATTTTGTACAATAGACCACACTCGGCAGTGACCCGAGTCCAGTTCATTTATGCAGGATACATAACCTGGGCGGAAGCTCCCATCTCATTAGAACACGCCGTCTGTCCGAAAACTTTCCTTTTGAGATAGTAAGTCAAGTTGAGATAGATTCAGACGTACTGAAGTATTTTTCAATGATGGATATCCGACACTTATGCCTAGGAGAAGGATCGAAAATAGCAATATAGCACAATTCACTTGTCGTCGATCTCCCATTATCTCAACTGGCTCGTTTTCCCAGATCTGTTATATACACTTGATTGCATTGACATTGCCCATTTTGAAGAAAAATTTGCCTCATCATTTAAACCGAGTATGATTCTCTTAAGCAACCCGAATGATTTCACTGTAACATGAATAATTCATCTATTCCAAAGACATGCCCGTTCATCGCTTCCGAGATCACCGATTCTTATACTGATGCATACAAGTCACTTACTATCAGGCGGAAAATGTGATGATTGCGATATATGATGAGTACTCTGGTGTCTGGCGGCGTTTGCCCGGATGGCCCGCCCATGCGTTCTCCGCGAGTGCGTCGCCCATGGCTGGTTCTTAGGGTACCAGGGAGCTCGGCCATTGCGAAGGACAGTTTCACCCGGGTCGGCTTCCGTGTTTATTCTATTTCAATCAATCGCAACCTATCCAGAAGTCTCGGACACGACCCGCGTTATTATCTTGATATCGCAACAACCAACTTCATCTGAGAGTGGGTGAGAACGTGATTATCATGTCGCAAAGCCCAAACATGTCGGGCGACATGACGGTTGGTAAACGTGCAGTCAGGGACAAGCACGTTACGCTACCTCGGTGCATTGTAAACCTGGGAGGCAATAGCATTGAAAATTGTCGACTTGCTGAGTGTTCCCGAGACGAGAATTTGACAGTATTTTGAACGTAGATCAAAGGAATCGGCATTGGATAATTCTATTTTCATGTTCAAATCTAGTGGCAAGTCTCGTCTAACGAATCTCGGCGGAATTCATTCTTCAGTGTGCAAAGTCCTTGTTCATGTTTATTGACTGTGTCTTGGGGAAAATTATGACTTGATGCTTGCCTCTATCTCCGAACTCAACTTGGGAGACTAATTGAACAAATCTGATGTCGCTTTCTGACCAGCGCGCAATATCAGCCTCAAGAGCAAACAATACTGAGACTGCGGGACTTTATACCTCAACCTGACCGAGGGTCCTGTGGGCTTGCTCGTAGTAGGCACCAATCCGAACAGGCTACCTAGGCCCATCTCGTAATGGCCACGCTACCTTCTCGAATGATTTCATAGACGCTTTGAATGCTGTCTCGCTATGCCATCGGCCATTATCCCACTATCGATATGATTTCTGATTCCGAAGTGACCTTTTTAGACCGGTAATGCCTCCTTTTCTTTGCCTCGTGGTGATTCTGCTGTTGACTGGAGCGTTACAGACCAGGTGGTGGCGGAACCTTGCAAAAAGTTAGCACATTGATACCCTACTCTCCAGGATCGAACTCAACTTACAGAACCATACCCGCCCGAAGGCGGGGGAGGAGGTGGGGGGTTGGGATCACCACCGGGAGGCGGTGGAGGAGGAGCCTCGCTCGGGGGCGGGGGCGGAGGCGGTGATGCAGATTGACCTGGAGCAGGAGGGGCAGGCGAGCCTTGCTGCTGAGCCTGAGCAGCAGCATAGTATTGCTGATAATATTGCATGTATCTAAAGAACGATTGTAAGTTTATCCATGTATGATAATGAAGGGGAGAGAGGGTAGCTTACGCTGCGTAGCCACCGTAGGCAGCATAGGGGTCTGCCTGTCCACCATAGTATTGGGCGTAGGCTTGGGCATACTGGTCGTTGGGATTCGCAGCAGCAGAAGCAGCCCCAGGCGCAGGCGAAGCCGAGTTGGCGCCGTGAGCCGGGGAATTGCTGTAATTACTGTTGTTGTTATTTCCATAGCCTCCGTAGCCTTGGTTGCCGCCAGATCTATCATGATGATGGCGGTCCTCTCGTCCACCGTAGCCACCATGTCCACCGTGACCGTGTCCACCATGGCCATCATGTCTTCCATACTGGCGCGGGGGACGGCTTTTGAACTCTTCATACTGTTCCTTGACGCTAGCAAGAAGATCCTCACAAAGCTGCTTGGCTCTGTCGACCATTGCCGGGTCAGGACCACTACTTCAGGATTAGTTCCATCAGCTTACACTAGGGGAGGGTAAGAGGTGAAGACGTACGCTACATGCAAGTACATTTCTTCATCACTTTCACGGTTGGTAGAAGCCTCGAGGTAGCCAGATCCGCGACCCTTGATCTGCACTCGGCAATTGGTCTCCTGCTGAATGTGTTTCACGTAGGATCCTCCGTGTCCCACTACCTGCGCTCGCAAGTTGAAGCCCGGAACAGGCTCAAGATCGATGGGAATCTTAGCATCGGGCCACTTTCTTCGACCGAACTCGTCCCGTTCAACCTGCTCCTGGTCTCTGCGTCTGAATCGTCTTTCGTCCACAAGGTTGGGTAGTTCCTGCTTCATGAGCTCTTCAATCTTGGCAATGGCCTGATCAAGGCCGGTTTTCGAGGTGCTAGTAACGTGGAGGTAGAGGGGAGGGTTCTGCGCAAAGCATTAGCAGTTGGGCTCTCAAGAAGAGGAGTGAGAAGAGTGCACTCACAGCAGCCGTAGCCATGCTCTTGTCGGGATAGTAACTGCCTCGGGTGGTGACATCTTCCAAAGTCAACTTTCGTTCTCTATCAAGTTAAAATATTATAGGACATCGGGGGAGTAGCGTACCAGCTCCGGTCTCTTCTTTAATCTAAATTCAGGAATTTGAGGTCAGCAGATGCCACAGAGGGGATTGGCGAGCGAGCTAGCATGATTCTTGTAAGCAGAACCATCCTCAGACGCTGTTCAATACGGGGACAAAGTATTTGAAGAGGTGCCGGGAAAGGCAGGATTCTGAAGTAAATCAGTAGGAAGTCACAAGGAGTATTTACCATCTTTTGAGTTGAACCCTTGGTCAGTAGATAACGGTTGCGCAGGTCATTGACCTCCATATCCTTGATGTAGTCGCCGTCGGCAACGTAGACCTCACCGTTGAGGTTGGGCTGCGGGTTTCCAGCATTCGGGCCGGGAGACTCGGTCGAGGTCGATCGGATGGGCGGCACATCGACGTGTTGGATACCCTTCTTTGCCTGGATTTGCGCATTGATTTTGGCAGCGGCAGCGGCTATGCGGTTGAGTCAGCACACACATACAATGGCTGCAACTCCGACCAGCAACTTACCTGCAGCTGCAGCCGCATCAACAGCATTGGGGCGTTTGGACTCGGCAGAGCCATCGGCGTCGTTCTTGAGTGGACTGCGATCGCGACCGGAATCCTGCTTCCTGGCGGGCGGCGGAGAACGAGATCGTCGGTCGAAGCGCGAACGACGAGGTTCAGGCTCGGTCTGATCAAAGCGCGACCTCTTCACGGTACGTCGCTCGCCTTCATCCATGATTGCTGGTAAATGATGCGCACCTAGCAAATAAATAAAAAATAAAAAAAGAAGTACCGTGTAAATATTGACAAGGCCAAAAAGATTTGCTTGTCGCAAGGCTGGGAGATGGAATTTGAGGCCAGAAGAAAGGCTTAAGTGGAGAAGCGCTCTGAAATTTCCCCACGTCGTCGTTGCCTTTGTGAAGGATGTCGAGCCCGAGCCAATCGCTAGGCAGGGTTCTAGAAGGGACAGTTTGCGCTAATGCACCTCGGTGCGCCCAGTGATTAGCGCCAAAGTGTCGCTTGAACTCTAATGGTTAGTCACTCTGTTGGCTAGATGTTTTGAATGTATGTTACATGTATGTACAGACAGTCAGACAGAGATATGTTACTTATGCCTTGTGAATATAGCAAGTGATGACATTGGACCTGTCTGCTTCTTGTGGCCTTTTCAATAACTACAGTCCTGAGCGCTCTTAAAAGTAGATTTTATACATGAAAGACAAGGCGATGATTTCTTTTCAACACAACTGAAATAAACCTCTTCGGTGCTTTCTTTGATGCTCTCATGTCGTCTACGTCCCATACCAGCACTCCTCGGTCGTAGAAACCGGCATACAGTTCTAAGCAGAGCAAACAGCTTGGATAATACTATGATAATCATAGGTAGAGTGAGCCTGTTACCGTCGAAGACGATTCTAGCGTCCTCGTCTCTTGTCCATGACCTCCTCACCGAGTGTTTGAAGTGCTTTTTCATATCTCTCCTTCTTGACCTCAAACTCAGCCTCCTTCTCCTCCGTGACACGAATCCGCTCAACCTTTCCACTTCGCTGCACCGTCTTTTCACTTGCAACCTCTTTCCAGAACCAGCGAGCTTCGGCATCAGTGAACAATGTCCAGGCATGGCCACTTCTACCAGCACGGGCCGTACGTCCAACACGGTGCACGTAGGAAGCGAGACTGGAGGGAATATCATAATTGACGACATTTTCCAAGTGCTCAAAATCGATACCACGAGCAACAAGATCCGAGGCAACAATGATACGGATCTTGCCGTTCGTAAATGCCTGCAGGGTCTGTTTCCTGGTCGAGTATGCTGTTTCCGAGGTGAGCAGCCCAGTGACCTCACCCAATTGGGGTGACAGAATCCCAAGAAGTCGTGATAGACGCAGCGCGGCCTGGTTGGATTTCGTGAAGATGAGAGTACTCCGCGGAAGCTCTTGTTGGGTGGTTTGTCTTGTAGGCGCGTTTGTGGTCTTCTTTTCAGCGTCGGAGTCGGAATCCGAATCAGAGTCTGAATCTGAATCAGATCCTGATGATTCCGATTCTGACGAAGATGTGTCTTCTGACTGTTCATTCGGAATCCTCTCGTTGCAAAGGTAAGAACTTTGCAAAAGATCGAGCAAGAAGAGTGGTTTGAGCGTGGCATCGGCTTTGAGCGCCGACTCCTGGAGCTTTTCGGGCAGCGCATATTCTACTCCTGCTCCCGAGCCCTCAAGAACGACCAACTTTGGTCGCCGCAAGCGGAGGCCTTCAAGGAGATCGAGGTCGCGGGTCATTGTCGCACTCAAGATGACCTTCCGTATACCAGTGAGATGTGATTGCTTGTGATGACGTGCTTTCAAGTTATCGTCGTGCAGCTTGGGTATCACAATGTCAAGCCACTGCTGGAAACCCTGGCCCAAAAGCTTGTCGGCCTCATCTGCAATCAGCCATCGAACATAGTCGAGGCTGAATCCCGGAGTGTATTTGATGTGCTCCACCAGCCTACCGGGCGTGCAAATTAGTATGTCAACTTTGGACTTGTAGTCAACGACATAATCTGGCAAGGTTTCTTTCTCGTCTTCACGCCGGCGGATTTCGATCAGTTCTTCGTCCTTCTCATCCACATCATCGTGACTGCTCCACGTCTGCGAACTGAGTCTCTTCTTCTTGGCCTGGTATGCCTCGGGATCGTACCGGTCTTCTCTCTCGAGTAACACTCTGCGTTCTTCTTGGATAGTTTGATATCCCGTTGCAGTTCCAACCTTGACCCTGCGCTTCTTGCCATCCAAGGAAAATATACCAGCACATTCCTCGCAGACCTTTTGCGCTTGCCTGACCAATTCTCTGGTAGGCAGCACAATGAGTGCTCGCAACCTGGTTACATGTCGGTGGCCGTGGCTCAGGTCGCGAACCACTGGGACAGCATATGATAGTGTTTTTCCGGAACCAGTGGCAGCGGAGACTAGTATGTCGCTTTGCATTGTCCTGCAATGATGAGGCAGAAGTTGTGGTATTACGGCGGTCTGGATTGCAAATGCTTCCTTGTAACCTTTCTGGGCTAGGCGAGCCGCCAGATCCGGACTGATGCCCAGATCAGGAGAGAGTCCAAAGTCGGTGAAAGGCGCTTGAGCTTGGCGCGAGACCCGGATCGGCTCAGCCAACCATGGAGGGAGAGTTTCAAAGTCTGGTGGTGAGGTATCCTCGGGGACGGGGGCAGGTTGCGGCAATGGCTCTAAGCCATGGGCCTCGACGGGTTCCGGCGCATCTTCCATTGGAATATCTTCGCCGGCCAAACCATCTACCTGAGCGGCCACAGTCTCGGGAGCCTTCATCGATTTTCTTTTCTTCTCAAACACTGATTTATGCCGTCTGTGCGTCTCGTCATCTTCAGAAGCGGCATCTTGATCGTCCTTGGGCGTAGGATCTTGGGCCTTCTTTTTCTTCTTCTTCTCTTTCTTCCGCTCAGTACTGATTGTCGACTCGGTTGGATCAATCTCGGCGTCCACGACAGGAATGTTTGCTGACGGTGCGGGTGACGCAGTGACTTGCTCTGGGCTAGGTGACCGCTTGCTTCTCCTGTCCTTTTTTGTCTTCTTTTGCTTTCTGTCGGTCTTTTCCGAGAGCTCAGCAATGGGCTCAATGATTTGCTCGGGGACGGGTCTCAATGGAGGCTCGACCTTGGCACGTTTTGTGGGCGGTTGTTCCGACACGAGGGTATCTGTAGCTTCCTGCTCAAAGTGGAATTGCTTTTTGGGCTCTGCTGCGGGCCTCGCTGGGGGAATGTAGCGACTGTAGGATCCCAGACGCGCAGGCTCGGTCTGGTGAGATGTTGGAACTACTCGCGAGGGCTGAGGCGAGGGCTGCCCCGGTGTCTCGCCTTTCGGCGCAGGGACATATCGTGAATACATCCCGAATCGATAATTTGTTGCGCCGCTTCGAACCAATCGTCAGACGTGGTGCCGATCGACTTGGAAGGTTGTAGCTCTGATTGACACACAAGTAGACGGCCTCTACCCTCGAGGTGATTGACTTGGAAGTAGAAACCAGAGCCAAGGACCTGCGAAAAAACAACAAAAAGAACGACGACGGCAAAATTTCCTGTCGCAAAGCACTTTTAGCCCATTCTGGGACCCCACGATCTCCATCGATGGCTAGCAAAAAAAGTTCCCAAACTTTTTGCTGGAGCTGGACCCCTGCAAGCCCACTCTTATCGTTATCAGTACGCGCGCACGTCATACAGAGGTACATATCTCAGGTACCTAAAGCACCCCTGGAGCTCAGGGGATTCTAGCCCGAGAAAGAACGTGTAAAGTGCAACGAGTTGAACAATCTGGCATTGAACTCACCAACGCGTACCGACGCGCGTGTCGACCTCATCATCCTTCCTCGGTCACGGCGTTACGACAATGCTGAAATTTACCGTGGCGAGGTGACAAATGATCATGGGCAGCGGCGCAGTTGCAATTGATACCTCGAATACGCCTCGTTTAGCGCGATAGCCTCAGTGCTGGCCGATCACCTGCGCCAAACTGAAGCTATAGAACAGTTTGTTGTTCGGCCTAGGGGATCTCAAGCACAGCTGCTACAATCTTGTCGCTCGTCAAATCGGCCAAAATTGTCGTCAACATGGCGCGCCGAACGTATAGTATCGCCATGGTGTGCGACTTCTTCTTTCCCCAGCCAGGTGGAGTTGAAAGTCACATCTATCAACTTTCCTCCAAGCTCATAGATCGCGGCCACAAAGTGATTATCGTTACTCACGCCTACGACGATCGCAAGGGCATACGCTATCTCACCAATGGAATCAAGGTCTATCACGTCCCCTTTGCAGTCATATACCGATCTGTGACCTTCCCAACCGTCTTTTCCTTCTTCCCAATATTTCGTAACATCATGCTACGGGAGCAGATCGACATAGTCCATGGGCATGCTAGTTTGAGCAGTCTTTGCAACGAGGCTCTGCTTCATGCTAGGACCATGGGATTGAGGACTACTTTTACCGACCATTCGCTCTTTGGATTCGCTGATGCTGGCAGCATCCTGACCAACAAATTACTCAAATTCACTTTGAGTGACGTGGATCACATTATCTGCGTCAGTCATACGAGGTAGGATGACCTTGTTGAGATGAACTTGAGTACATGCTAATAGCCCGCCTCCAGTAAGGAGAACACCGTTCTACGTGCTGCTCTGGATCCACTCATGGTCTCCGTGATTCCGAATGCCGTGGTTTCGGAAAACTTCAGACCTCTAAATTACCCAGCAGATCCGCCGGCTCATGGCACTGGGTTTGGTCAGCCTCCTGCTCCTCCGAACCAGCTAGGCCCACACGATCCAATTAACATAGTCGTGATCTCACGATTATTTTACAATAAGGGTACCGATCTTCTGACCGCTTCCATTCCGAGAATCTTGGAAAACCACCCGAATACACGCTTCATCATTGCCGGATCTGGGCCAAAAGGCATTGACCTGGAGCAAATGATTGAACAGAATGTCTTGCAAGACAGGGTTGAAATGCTGGGGTCAGTCCGTCATGAAGAAGTCCGTGATGTAATGGTTCGTGGCCACATATATCTGCATCCTAGTCTCACCGAGGCATTCGGTACGGTCATTGTGGAGGCTGCCAGCTGTGGTCTCTATGTCGTCTGCACGGCCGTTGGTGGTATTCCTGAAGTCCTACCAAGTCACATGACTGTGTTTGCCAAACCCGAAGAGGACGACCTTGTTGTGGCCACTGGCAAAGCCATTGCAGCGCTTCGTGCCGGCAAGGTGCGCACAGAAAAGTTCCATGACCAGGTCAAAGACATGTACTCTTGGAGCAATATAGCCAAGCGTACCGAGCACGTGTATCAAGGCATCTCGGGTGATATCAGCGAGTCGGAATTCTACGGATACGACATGAGCGATCCTGCGACTTGGGCAACGAGCCGTGCCGGCGTCCGCAGTTTCGCTCTCATCGACCGGCTAAAACGATATTACGGTTGCGGTATTTGGGCCGGAAAGCTATTCTGTCTTTGTGTGGTTATTGACTATCTCTTGTTCCTATTCTGCGAGTGGTTGTGGCCAAGAGAGCGCATCGATATTGCTGCAGAATGGCCTCGAAAACACTTTGTAGAGAATGACGAGGACTAAGCAAGGAACAAAGCCCTTTCCTTGTGCCACCTCAGCGAGTCCGATGACGCTTCTATACGTTAGAGAACGTGTCGGATTTGATGGCACAAGGGTTGAAGTGCTGCATCAACAGTGGTTGTTGCAGTCTAGCATGGCATCGTCGCATCCAGCTCTCTTTGGCGCCGCCTATTGCTTCTCGATCCAATACGCAACGCATTTCCGCAGCGGCTCTTCCTGAGAAGTGCCCGACAAAGCGCGCAAATGCAGTGGCGGCGATTGTTGGTTCATGGTCGCTCCATGTTTGGTGTGTTTTGCCTTTGAGGCCGCCAGATCCGCGGGTGAGGCCGTTGACCCTATGATTGTCTTCATTGGTACTATGCCTAGCATTTACCTTCTTTGCCAGTCGAACGACGTATAAATTAGCAGGCCATGACCAGGGGGGATTTATCTTGCAAACATTCGATCGAATTACTTCTGTACCCCCGGATTTTGATCAGATAGTTGCCAGAAGGTGCTTGAAACCTCGTCAGAGTATCGATTGCATAAATCTTTTGGGCGTCTTCTTCTTCTTTTCTTGTTATTCATGGTTTCTGTCTAAATACATATTGATGGACTGTATCAACTAGAAGCGGGCCTTACGGCAGCTGTTGAAGGACTCGAAGAGCATGCAGTAACCATGTGTTCAGAGAGACAAATATAGAAGAATGCCAATCAAAAGATGAAGAGAAGACATAGATAACACAAATCTTGGCTTCTATCAGAAGCACAACATGATACAACCAATGCAGCCTTTCCGAATTCTTCCTCTTCATCATTCTGAACAGCATCCAGAGCTGCCTCAAGCTCTTTCTCGATCAACCCGCTCGTTCGCGTTGTATTGATCATCAAGCAAGCTCTTGTCTTCCTTAAATGCAGCTTTCAAGCTCCTACTTGAGAACTTTTAAGCGTTCCTCGTCGAGAGACCAGGACGGCGTGGTGGACACACATGGTGGTGAATCGTTGTGTCGTCAATGCAAAGTCGCTACTGGGGATCGTGTCACTGCTCCCTAATCTATTTGGCGACGCGTTTCTTCTGCGGTTCTTCCTCTGAGCTGCTGGGAGAACGCGGTGGCAATGGTTGTTGCACTGCTGGTATAGTGCTGCCGCGACTGGGCTTGGGAGTCTTCTTGTTGTAAGGGGCCATGGGAACCTTCCTGTTGTAAGGGGCCTTGGGAGCACCGGGAGCTTTGCGCGGTCGTCCCCGTTTGCGAGAGGGCACGATGGTGTCCGTATTCTCTGGATTCTGGCTCTCAGTGTTGGCGCTCTTATTTTTCTTTGTCTTCTTCTTCAAAGAGGCCTTGCCGTCAGTCTCATTGGGCACGTCGCCCGGTGACGGTGCGATTGTATCTGGCAGCGGTCTCGTCGTGTCCGTTGTACCAGTTGTTGCTGAACCTGATGCACTTGTTGCCTTGAACATTGGCGAGTTTGGAGTAAGCGTTTTCTGTTCAATCAAAGTTACAAAGTATCTGGGACGTACGTCGACGAGCCACTGTGGACGTGTGAACCCTGAATATATCGCGTGGTTCACGGCCTGGTGACGATCCTCGTCTGAGCATCCAGTATAATGCTTTGTGCGCATGAATTTACGGTATGCCCTTGCATTATCGCGCTTGTCTGGAATTGCCATTTTGTTGGGCGGAAGAGAAGGCCAAACCAGAGAGATAGGAACTCAGGCCGGCGAAAGTGGCTGGAGACAAACAGAGAGATGGAAAGGAGTGATGCGGGTGGTACTCCGGCAGACGGAGACGGTTGAACACAAACAATAGAAATGGCGGAGTCCAGAATAGTTGAGCATGGTCTGGTTGCCCCGCCAGGAATGAAGGGATGTCTTCCTGTACAACGAAAATGAAAAGCCAAAGAACTAGTAATTTCAACGCGTTTTACGTCTACGCGTAAAGAGGCGTTGCAACATCCCGTTTGTCAAGAGCACGCCAGGCGAGATGGTGGCGGAAAACTGCTTGATTACTCGTGCCAAACGTGCTATTCAATAGAATATATGAAGACTCTACAACTTCTTCTCTCTTGTCTTCGCTCTGGCTCTCTTGTAGTACAAATTCAATCTTGTTTTCTCAACATGTAGAATTTAGTCCTCGTCATCCATATAGGAGGCAGAATGAATCCAAATCATCGACCGTATTCAACATCAGGACATGGCCAACATTACTACTCTTCCTCGCTGACTTCGCTTTCGTATCCGTCATTGTTGCAATTCTCCTCAAGCTCTTCTTCCAACGCATTCTCCAGTTCTTGTTCAAGACTAGCAATCTCCTCGTGGCTGAGCGAAGGCTCGTCCTCTTGGTCTGAAACTTCCTCAGGTTCCTCTCCACCAAAACAGCTCGCGTCATCTTCCAGAGCTTCTTCAAGCTCCTTTCCAAGGTTTAGCAGTTCCTGGTGACTGAGCGAATGTTGATCTGTTTGATCTGATTCTTGTTCGAATTCGTCTTCCCCAAACAAACTCGAGTCATCTTCTAGAGCTTCCTCGAGCTCCTTTTCTAGGCTTAGCAGGTCCTGTTGACTGAGCGAAGACTGGTCCAGGTCCATGTGATCTGGTGCTTGCTGGAGTTCATCTTCTCCGAACAAACTAGAATCATCTGCCCCAAACAAACTCGAATCGTCTTCTAGAGCTTCCTCGAGTTCTTTTTCCAGGCTGAGCAGATCTTGGTCACTAAGCGAAGACTGGTTGATTTGGTCTGATGCTTGCTCGGGTTCGTCTTCTCCAAACAAACTCGAGTCATCTTCTAGAGCTTCCTCGAGCTCTTTCTCTAGACTGTCGATTTCATCTTGGCTCAGCACGTCCTGTGACGGAGACACCGGCATTACAACACGCCCTTGCGTGGAGTCTTGCAGATCTCTAGCTCCGGTTGCCTTCGGCAGCTCTTCCTAAGAACTGGTCGATGACTCCCGCGAGCGCGGTGGTGATGGCTGCTGTGTGATGGCCGCTTGACGTTTGGTGTACTTTGCCTTTGGGGCACCTGGCGCTTTGCGCGGGCGTCCACGCTGGCGAGGCGGTGCGACCTCTTGAATGTCTTGCCGAGCATTGACTGTGACCTTTGCCTTCTTGGACGGTCGGCTATCGTCAGTGTTGCGCGTAGGGTCGTCCTGCGAGCTTGCGGCGGTGTCTGATCGCTGCCGTTTGTTGCTAGATGCTGGAGTCGAGCTGGTAGGCGAAAGGTTCGAAGATGAGGATGAGGATTGAAGGATTGTAGATTTCGGAACAGCCGTATTCTATCTGCCAGTCAGCTACCTCGTCAAGCTTCAGACGCGTACAACGGGTGCGCGTTGCTTGTTGCGTGGATGATGGGATATCTGCCCGAAACTTACGTCAATGAGCCATTTGGGCCGTTTGAAACCTTCGTAGATCGCGTGATTCACCGACTTCGCGCGGTCTTCGTCAGAGCATCCAGTATGGTGTTTAGTTCTCAGCGCCTTGCGGTATCGACGAGCCTCTCGCTCCTCTGGAGTCAACATTTTCGCGAGCTGAGCGGCAAACGTGAAGAACAGTAGGATGAAGAATGTTGGATGGGGGGAATGATAGCAAGAAGAAAGAAGCGTGTTGCTCGTGATGTTGGGTACAGAAGCAGACAGGGCCGTAGAGCTAGGAATGGTTGCAGGTATTCCGGTCAGTGCAGAAGGCCAAGAGTGGTGTGGTGTCTTTCTGTTCAGTGAAAGTGGTAAGCCAAAGAACGAATGGCTAGGCTTTTATCCAATGTTTTCAGCTCTACGCGTCATGGGGCGTGGGGGAGTGCCGTTTGTCGAGAGAACGTTGGGTAGAAAAGGAGGCTGGTTGGGAAGAGACTTGCGAAATCTTTGTTGCGTTTGCAGTAAGTCAGGTCGTAATCCAGCACGAAGTGTTCTCAGTCAACGGTAGTAGGTAGATGATGATATCAAAACAGAGGATGAGGATGCCCTGAAGATGGAAGAGGGTTGACATATTCTACAGAGTACAGAGGAAGTACATTTATGATGGCTGCCAAAATTTGATGCCATCGTCAACGTCACGCGGGCTTGGGAACAATCAAGACGCGTCTTGAGAAAAGGATGGTGGGGGACAGCAGTCCACTGAATGATGCCCAACGGTGGGGGACAGTCAAGAAGAAGGGACGCGGTACATTGTGATTCAATGCGGTGGACGAGGATGTGATCGGATGAAATTGTGGTCAAGTTATGTGTGCTCCATAAAGTTATGCTCTTAGAGCTGACGACGCCTTCTAGTCAATTTTACCGGGGATCGTGACATGCAAACAATGCTGCGATCGGGAGAACCAGAGTCGACCAAACTCTCACAGATATTGAGCTGCATCTTCGTAAACCTTTCTGTTGTACTGACGTAGATGGCACACACTACAGATCACCTGCTCGGGTATATCAGATAGCTCTTCAGTACTCTTTTGTAGATCTAGAGTATTAACTCAGGCATCTTTGTTACGTCCCCTCAATCTTGTGTTTCTCGTTATATTGGCGCAGGTGAGACTTTCATTCAATACAACTTGAGTCCGTAGTTCATGACTCGTTCTGCTTCCAACTCATCTCCCAAACTTTTGGAGGTATGCTCAGCGTGAGCATTGAACATTGTCATTGATAGTCTTGTGTGTAGGGATCTGCGCTGTAATATGTCTACCGTAACTGGTCGCTTGCGGTGGCTCATCTTGAATAATCTCAGTGTTGAGAAGCAATTACGCTCAGATATGACTGGTTGATAGAGGTCACAGGAAATGTATCAGGCATGATATCTGGTGTACAAAAATTACGTCTTGTGCAAAGAGTAATATTCATACGATCTTTGGCAATCTTACGACTTTTGGCAAGAATTTCGCCGTCGGGGTCATGTGAAAACATAATCATCTTTCTACCGTAATGCTCTCGGCTCTCAGCTGTCAGCTTACAACTGGTGGCAATATCACCGCAATATCAAGTGAAAATGGACTCTCCTTAAAGGACCTGAATCGTCTGAAGTCTTTGGACGACTTGACTAAGATGGTGATATACCGGATGTGAATATCTTACATCCCTATCCACACCAATAGATTTATTATTCGTAACTCAATATGACTGGATGCTTTGTTTACCACGACTATCTTGTTAAAAGAATCACCGTGAAGAATCACGATTTCTGATTGTCCTCTCTCTTAAAGAGACTAATGGGTTGACATATGGTGTAGTACTAACCCCGTGTAAGTCGCCGTATATGCGGGTCCCGTATTTCCCTTTGGCGGCGACGACTGTCTAGATATCGTCATGCAGCGGAAGTGAATAGCTTCCCGGCTTCAGTCGTCATCTTTGGGACAAAGCTAGGCAACGATCGTCAAGTCCAGCAAGGTCCTGCGTTTGTAAATCGGAATCGTGATTTTTTGCACCTTCCCCCCAGCCGTGGCCCTTTGACTTATTTGAATCTTCCAGCCCACCCACCAAAAGTCGTGGAGAAGACAAGATTCACAGCCCTTCACACTCCACCACCATCACTGCTGATTCCTTTTCTTGAGGTCAATCATTCCCCCATTCACATTTTCCCACCTTTTTGACATCACACAAGCACATCACATCAACCATACGCTGCAATCAAGATGCCCGTTCTCGAAGGAATCGTTGGCATCAGTGCCACGATTCTGAGAGATGGAAGACCAGTTGGAGAGCTCAACGACCACCCTTGGATCATCAAAACTCCAATGACAGCCACCAGGCACATTGAAGCTGACACCGGCCTGGAACCTTGGTCCATCTTCATGACCGTGTCCAAAGACTATGACTTCAGTGCTGGCCAGATGCACTCTCTGAGCTTTTCCGTCTACGTTGACGGCTTCTGTATCGGCAGACGCGTCTGCAAGCCGTTCGACGTTGACTCTTGTCCGTGGGAGGAGACTATGACTTTCGGCTGGTACGAAATTGGATCTTGTCACTGGCCCCAACTCGGCAAGGAGTTCAACTTGGGACCCCAGAGACGTAAGTAAAGACACGGAACTTTGATGATACAAGACAACTGACAGTATGGTGGCACTTAGCCAACGATCTCAAATTTGCCAATTTCCAGCTTCCCAGATCGAATAACCCCGAGAAGGGAACCCTCGAGGTTCGCGTCCACAGATCTCTGGATCCGACTATCGTTGGTGAAAACATTGCAAAGGCATTCGACGAGGATGACGAGACATTTTTCCAAACCTTGTAAGTCTACCCTTGGCCATATCTCCTACTTCTATAACTCTTGGCACTAATGACGAGCACTTGATATGGGACAGCCACAGAAACAGCGCCGCCGACATGTACCCTGGCGAAGCTATTCGTAGTCCCTTTGCAAGTTTCAAGTTCATCTTCAAGGATCTCGGTAAGTATTAGTCCTGGATCAAAAGAAAATGCTCAGTTGCTCACAGTAACCATAGATGACCTGATCGCCGAGGGCATTGATCTGCAGGGACCTTGCATGTACCAGCGTCCATGTGTCAAGGGCGACTACCAGAACCAGATTGAGAAGTATGGTGCCATTGATGTGCACAAGACCTGGCCCCAGGAGAAGAAGGGACCAAGCGGAGTACGTCTTTTTCTAAATTGTTTCATACTGGTGTACAGGCTTACCAACGATTTTCACAACAGTGGCTTATTGCCCAGATGGAGCACATCCAATTTCTCGAAGACAGTCACCCGGTTCGCGCTCCCGTCGCTCAAATGGACCCGGACGCAAATCCGCCCCTCGAGAACGACCCCATGTACCGAGCGGGCTGGTATGCTCCGACGCTCTACAACCAAGCCGAGAGCGATTCCGACGACGAACTTAAGGATGATGGAGATTCGCGTCTTTCAGACCCCGACTTGACCTGCTCGCAAGAGGTCGAGGACGACGATGACTACTCGGATCAGGAATCTGACGACGATGAGCAAGAGGAAGAGGAAGATTACAGCTCGAGCGAGGACGATGATCAAGACTTTTACATGGGAGATCTTGACTTCACCTACCAGACAGAGAGCGATGACGACGATGAGGATGAATTTCTCGAGACCAATGATGAGCCTCCTCGCAAGAAACAGCGCATGTTCTGAGAAGCTTCGACACCAGAGAACAAGATTCGTGTTTTATTTTCTGCTTTTAATGCTTGATCAAAGCTGAACAAAAAGACGGAAACTCATCTGCTCATATTCTTCAAAGAGTTGATCAAGATGATGATAATGGGCAGAGACGACATGATCATGGTTCTAAGAATCAGACAAGGCGATTTTCGTCGCCATATTCTTCTTTTCGAGGCTCTAAACTAGTCTAGGGTGTCTCTAGTTGCATTTCTCAGAGACTACGAATGAGAAAATAGGTAGACACTGTAGCTCAGATCAATAAATCGTTGACGAGCAAGTTGAAAACGAATGCCTCTCTGAGTGCCTCGATGACGTGACATGTATTGTCCGAGAAATTGAAGAAATGGAATAAAAAAAGGGCCGGGGGGGGGGGGGGGGGGGGCACCAAAGAGGCAATTCTCAGAGTAGAATAGAGAAACAGCCATGACAATAATAAAATAAAAAAAATCTCTTCCCACAAAAGGCAGACCAGACAATCCGAAGAATCGAACAGGGTCCCGGAAAAGTGGAGCATAATTTTTCCTGGCCGACCACTCTAGAGTTTAATAACTCGACCACTGAGCCAAACCAACAATGCCCACGGGCTCGTAGTCTTTGCGTTCGAAGGGTTACTGACTAGGCAGCTTGAATACAATTATAAGGCCTCGAGTCCAGCTCAGACAAAGAAGAGCTGCCAACGGTGAACCGCCGCGCCGCCAGGCGTTTGCATGAGCTCTTGAGCGGTGTTTGCTATTCCGAACGAGAAAATATTAGACAACTGACTAGAAAAGAAACTACTGATCAATATCCATTGAATCTACGTTGATCCCAACATTGCCGTCTTTCCGTGCTTTCAAAATCATGTAGGCCTTCTCAGCCGCCTTTGTGATAATCTCGTCCTTGTTCAAGCCCTCGCCAACCTCGACAACCATTTCGTCCCCCACGTACACCTTGCAGCTCAGCTGGGTCCCTCCTCCCTGTTGTATCTCGACCCGGTACTCGACCTTTTTCTGCTCGGCAATTTCGCCCAGCTTGTTCTTGGGATGGAACACATCAATTCCTTGGTCCAGGATGCGCTCGAGATACGGCAGAATACCAATGCGCTCCACAATGGCCGCGCAGTCCCTTAGGTCGCCCGAGTCCAGCCACACGGCACCCATGATGGACTCGAAAATGTCGGAAAAGAACTTGGGAATGTGTAGATGGGCGAGGAGTGCCCATGGGTACGTGGATGAGTTTTCAATGGCGTCCATGATGGGTCCCCTTTCTAGGCCACGTCGCTTCTCTGCATCCTTTTGCAGGGCGCCCACCTCGGACGAGGCGTGGCGCATAAATTTCCAAAAGGGGATTTCCATGGTTGACGATACGGGCTTCCGGTCTACAACCTCGCTGGTCTCTTGCGGTATGCTCCATTCCATGCCCAAGAAGCCAATCAGATCGGCGTTGACGCAGGCTGCGCGCAATGGGGACATGAGGCTCTGCGGCAAGTCTCTCTCCCATAACTTGAGAACAACAATATAATCCAAGATCGCATCTCCAATGAATTCGAGCCTCTCGTATGATCGATCGTCCGACGAGCCCAGATTATACGAGCCATGAGTGAGTGCCTCAATGAGCAGAGTCTTGTTGGTGAAGGAATATCCAAGGAGCTTCTCGCAAAGCTGGAAGTTGGAAGGGAGCTCGCTCTTCACTTCCTTGAGGGATGCCAAGACATTTCTGCCTTCGTCCATACTGTGCCATTTAATGTCCGGCATCAACATACGAAGGCAAGCCAACGACTTTTCCATTCCCCGTGGCCCCTGCCCGCCATCAAGGAATGCTGCGCCGGTAAGGGACTCTACAATATCAGCGAGGACTTTTGTTGACATGCGCCGGGTGCCAGAGACATCTTCCGTGACAGCCATCTCATCCACGTAGAACGGTTTCCATTTATGTCCAGTAAACTCTTTTGTCAGGATGAATTTGTCTATGCCACTGTCCTTGGTTGCTCGGCAAAGTCTAGTGTTTGATATCATCCTCGTCCTCATGACTGACAAGTAGCCCTCGGGATATTGGGGATCTAGATACAATGTCAGCGTTAATTAAAACTAGACTAACATGAAGGATACTAGAGCGTAAAGCTACAACTTACGATTAACTGCAACGCTGATTGTCGACAGGAGTTTCAGAAGCACGTCGCCAAGGAACTCGAGCTTTTGGTAATCAGTGGCCTCACGAGCGGACGAGGCGCTGATTGCTGTGAGGACCAATGACAAATCTTGAAAGCCAAGATCCTTTAGTATCCTCTCCGAGAAATCCTGTGCCACCGAATAAATTTCGATCATGTGTGTAATTGACGGTATCAATGCGCCAAACTGTACATGTGGGATAGGAGCCGTCTCGATCCGGCAGCAGGAGACTGGCCAAACAGTCTGGTAGGCCTTACTAGAAGTCGGCTGAGCTGGCTCTTGTCGGATCTTGTGTAAGAAATCTTGTCGTCGCGGCCAGCGTCTCAGTGCAAGCCATGGTCCATCAACACCACCCTGTTCTTCGATGATGCGTTCGTAATACTTAGGCATCTTTTTCCGCACAATCTCAGCAGGGGGTCTGGAGGTTAGCCACTTTTCAAAGAAATATGGCGCACCATTAGCGGTATTTCTGATGAGATATGGCAAAGGTTCCGCTGCTGACCAGTTTTCGAGTTGAGCGAAAGACAAGTGACGATCTTCTTTAGATGAGTCCAACTTTGAGTGAAACATGAGTACATGTTGTCCGCCTTCCTTCACCGGTGAGCGATAACCGAGAGCCAAAGATATCAGACCCATGGTTTCTTCGCCAAGCTTGTCCACAATATCTGTGTTTGGAGATGCTGGTCCAATCTCCACCATCCAGGTCTCTGAACTCCAGAATACGTTGAAAGGAGGAATTGATGGTAACCGCGTTGGAGCATATAGCTCAAACTCACAAATTGTACGGCAGTGGTCTGAGAGTCGAACTGTATGTCGGTACCTTGGACCGTGAGACCAAGCTCTTGCGACCGAGGGCCAAGGATTCCAGACCTCACTGACTTCTACCTCTGGAAGCCGTATGTCGGGTCCTGTTGCAAGCTCCTCGGCCTTGAAGGGCAACAAGTTCTCATTGACGAGTCCTGCTTCGTACAGCTTTTTGTATGCCTGGAATGCTGCGTCCTTGCAGGCCTTTTTCTGAGAGTACCAGGTACTGGCACTTTGCATTCGGCGTAGCTCAGTCGGTAGCGAGTTGGGCAATACGACCGTGGCCCGGAACAAGGGCGGTTCGAGCTTTGTGCCGGTTGTGTATATCGTCTCGAACAGATAATACGGCATACAGTCGACAAACTGTTTGGAGAAGAGGGTGGCACAAAAGTGATCGAGATGCGCTTTGGCACTGTCAATGTCCATCTCGTTGCCGCTGCGAGTGGAGAAAGTGTACTCGTAGGCATCATCACTTTCCTCGAGAACAGCGAGTCCCAACTTTTCTCGATCCTCTGCTTCGTATTGCTTCTTCATCTCCCGCTCGAGATCTTCCCATGTGGTCTGAGCATCGCCGCCCTCTTCGCAGAACAACAGAAGGGTGGAATTCTTCATCCTTGCTCTGCCGCGACGCTGAATGAATGATTTCAGATTGGAAGGCCTGTCAAAGCAGATGACGAGATTGCAGGCTGGGACATCTATGCCCTCTTCCAATACACTCGTGGCGATCAGGAGATCGAGATGTCCGGATCGGAAGCTTTCCAGATTAAGGAGGCTATCTTCTCGGTCAATCTCTCCCACCTCCCGCTTTCTTGCGACGCTCCTGGAAATTCCGACCATTGTTCCGATACGGAAACGATCTCGAGTCGCAGCATGCTTGGACAAAAGATTATGCAATGCACTGACAGTGGCTGTTTCCTTGACAAAGATAATGCCTAGTGTATTTTCCGGGCAATTGCTCAGTCGTGTAATGAGTCTTTTAACTTTATCCGATATCAACAAATCATCTGGTGTGCACAACTGAGGCAGCTGGACTTTGTTCAAGGCACCAACAACGTAGTCCTTCTCGGCGAGGTGCCACGCGGTGTGGGATATCTCCCCCTTGGCTGCATGTTCCAAGTATTGGCTGACTGCTGTAAAGACGAAGAAATCGGCAGCCCAGGCACCTAGTTCCTTTCGAATCTCGACGCTCTTGCGGTAAAGTGAAGTCAGTTGCCTGATGGACGGTGTATCATTTCCCTGTACAGCAATCAGGAGCTCGTTTCGGCTCCGTTCGGTATTCTCGTGGAGCATTCGCAATATGAAAGGATCTTCCCTGATATCTAGGCCAATGAGAACGTGGCGTACGCTGTTCATGGCTGCGGTGCTGATGGTAGCCTCTGCTTCCTCTATGAGTTTGTACGAGACACAGATCAGTTCCGGGCGACTGACTTGGGCCAGCAACTCTTCTCTATGCTTCATAGGGGTCTTGCAGACTGCATCAAGGGTTCTTTCAATGATTTCTAGCCCATGCCTTGATATGTTCATCACTGGACTTGCCGTGAGGCCCAGGATGGAAGGTACTGGAAGACCGGCCTGCTTGATCTTCCAATAGACATTCATGACTTTGACTCCAGAATATTTGCCAGTACAGTTGTGGGCTAGGATTGTGTCAATGTCGACTCAGTTTAGGGATCATGATGAACATACCTTCATCAAAGACGATTAGTGACAGTCTATCAATTCGCACAAAGTCGTGTTGAAGTGCATCGCTGAGGACCTGTGGCGTAGACACCACGATACTGACATTGTTCAAAAACTTGTCCCATGTTTGAGCAGAAGACCAAGTCTCGGGACCGTCTTTGCCGCTCAACATCTTGGTCACTACTCTGGGAATCTGAGAACGGATGACGTTGAATTGCTGGTAACACAGCGCAACTGTTGGTGCAAGAAACCATATAATCTTGTCCGGAGATGATCTCTCGAGTTCAGCTTGCATGCGAAGGACTGCTACTTGGGTTTTTCCACTACCAGTGTCCATCTACAGCAGCAATTAGCACTCTCGAAGGGAGACAATGTCATTTCCAAACTTACAGCAACAATGACATTCTGTTTGAGACTCTCTTGGAGCATTTCCGTTTGGTAGGCCCGAGCGTGCAAGACTGCCTCTTGTTGCACATCGCGATCACCAACGACAGGTGGCGACCGAGGTAAAGCGACTTCTTCGACGACTGTTGTTACGGCATTTTCATTGATGGGTGTTGATGGATATGATGTACTTGAGAGGCTGCTCACATCCTCTGGGCTCCCAGGGCCAATTGAAGAGTCTTTGATGAACTCCATGCTTGCAATGCAGAATGTGGACCTTGGCAACTAGAAGCACCAAGAAACGGATATCGTTCGAGGCTTAGTGAATCGGTCCAAGTAAAGAATGTCGACTATTTATACGTGTATGCCTATCCAAAAAGTCTGAAACGTACACTGAGACTGGGGAATGACAATTGGTAGGCCTCCGCGGGAAGTTCAAGGCAGCCGTACCAGGTCAGTCTCGTTGGCCAAGTCTCGGCCAACCCTTTGGTGACGAGACAGCCGTCTACCGTGCACGTCAAGCAGAAGCGAGAGGCCGTCCAAAACTCGGCGTGGTACCTTGCAAGCCTAAGACTGAATTCTGCAGACCATGGGTTGAAGCGGCGTGGATCCAAGAATCAAACAATCAGCACTCTCATGGAGACTCGAGAGGGCCTGCAGTCAGCGTAGGACCAAATGATAGCAGCCAGTGCGCATGATTGATACAAGCCGTAATATGGTGACGAAAAGAAGTATTATCACATTTGTTCAAACCGAGTGAGTATTATTTACCCCAGAACAGAAAAGACGGGTGAATGACATGCTGGAAGAGGAGGAATGTGAAGGTTCGATGCCGGTTGAGCTAGGCCAGGTGGGAGGAGTATATCCCAAAAGCAAGCCCACAGCTGTTTGTCAGTGGGTCAATGTCAAATCGCAGCGCAGCGCAGCGTAACATGCATGCGTGCCCTGCAGAATGAACCAACTCAGCCTTCAATTAGCCCAGCAGGCATTAGTCTACTCAGCCAAGACCGGGAATTCATTATGCAGCTTTACACATCAGGATTCAATGCCTGGGATCAGCTGAACTTTGGAAAAGGTGAACAGAAATCCGAAGAGCAGCCAAGCGACTATCGCGACTTTGTGGAGGTATTCGCCGACGACCGTATCGACAAGGTATGGGCTTCCCTTACTGCTGTCCGAGGTATGTCCCAAATACAAGCACTTCTCTTCATTTGCTGACAAATGATGGACTTGGGACATCAGTCGAGTCTAGCAATGGCACTCATGTCGCTGGATGTCTGGAAGATTGGTGCGATACACAAAGTGATATCTTCAGTCCTACAGTCGCTGTTACTGGCGCCTATTGGCTAGCGGGTATGTCGTGCTGTCCATGACCTAGATTCCATGACCCAATGGCTTACACGGAACTGCCCATTTTCCAGCCTACGGTAGAAACACCAAGACAGTGCATCAGTATCAAAGTCCAAACCACTACTTGGAGGGACAAATTCACGACATTTTCCATGATTTGGGCAACATTATCCAAATTACGAGCTACGAAACCGGGTTTGTAGCGCTCAGCGACGAGGGCAAGGTATGGAGCTGGGGCGACGGGCGATTTTCCGCATGCTTGGGCAGGGAAGTTACAGACGAATTGTATGTTTCCTCTCAGCCTTGCTTTTCGATTCTCTCAATTCTGAAATTCAAATCTGCTAGTCCAGCAAATGCACCAGGTCTGGTGACGGATTTAGTTGAGCTGCCAACTGGAAAGATTACAAAAATTGCTGCCGGAGGTTACCTTGTTATGGCGTTAACAGAGGGCAATGACTTGTATGCATGGGGAGGCCACCCTGGACTTCCCGCCATGTTCGATGGGCTGTCAGAGAGCCCAACACCCGTCGATGTGGATGACAGCGATGTAGTGGACTTTTCCGTGGGCTCGAGTCATGCTGCACTCTTGTCGAAAGATGGGCATCTCTTTGCAGTTGGTGATAATACGAATGGCCAATTGGGACTTCCCAGAAAAGAGAAGTTGCACTCCTGGACCAGGGTACCCATTGCCCTAGGCCCAAGCAAGACCATTATCTCCGTCGTCTGTGGACCAAGAAACACATTGTTTGTGGTGAATAGCAAGAGTACTCAAGCAGCATCATGAATTCTTTCTCTTCCGAACCATCTATGCTGTTCTATGGTACAAATGTGCACAATCCGTATTACGTAACGCCTGCTATCATAGATTCGTCAAGTAGTCCTCAATCTCTTGAGAGGTTAGCTTCCGGAAACGAGGGCCAGTGGCGCCCTCAACACCCTCGACACCGAGAAGGTGGTCTGCCGGAGGGCCGACAATACCTGCAAAGTATTAGTTATATGATTTCCGCATGACGTTGATGCCTTGTTGAAAAACGTACCAATCTCAATGGTGTCGCCGTTCATCTCGCCCTCGATAGTCTCCTTCAGGGTCAGCAGAGCAATGTGCACTGCATCCTCAAGCTCCAGACCTTCCGTGTACCGCTTCTCCAAGAACGTCTTGGCTGATGTTGCGCTCTTGCCAATGGCCGTGGCCTTCCATGGGAAGTAACTGCCAGAAGGATCAACCTGGTAAAGCATGGGACCGCCCTTGTGGATACCGCCAGTCTTGCTCGAGATCTTCTTCTTGTTGCCGTCGGCGTCGATAATCTCGCCTTGCACCAGTGCTTCCTCATCCGGCATGATGCCCTCGTCCCAACCGGCAATCAACAGACTGACACCGTACGGCCTGACACCTCCCGACTGTGTCGCCTCCTGCATCTCCCGAGCGACATCCTGTACTAATATCCGGGTCGGGGGGTACTCGTTGTAGATTCGCTTGTAGCCGGAGTGGGAGACCTTGCGTGCCTTGTCGACGAGCACTCTGTAGTCGGGGCCCATACCCGAGTACACCATGCCGATGTTGGGTGTAATGAGGCTGATCTTGGAAAGGGACGAGGCATCTGCAAGGGGCGATGATGACTTCTTCTCGGTGGCAAGGACGATACCGTTGGTGGCTGCTAGAGGTTAGAACGAGTAGCTCTGGAGCAAACGGGGAGGGAGATGGCTCACCCTTGATGCCTAGTGCTGTAACACCTTGATTAACGGCATTGAGAGCATATTCTAGAATGAAAAGATTAGTTCTGTAGCCTGCATGATTGTTCTTGTTGTTTTGCAAACATAACGCGTACCAATCTGAACGAGCTTGCCGCTACAACCAATGTTAGCTACAAGCTCACAAGCAATGCCAGGCGGGACGGGGAGCTTACCTCGGAGAGAATGTCGTCAACGAGAACGAGTATCGGTCGGCCATAGCTGCAGCTGGATATAAGGGTCAAGTTGAAGTTTATTCTTGGTGTGCAGAGGCAAAAACGGTTATTTGGAAGATGGTTGAGAGATGACGATGTGAGGATGACGAGGCTGGAGGACCTCTAGGTAGTGGTTCGCTGTGGACTCTCATTCAGTGGCCAGGCATCGCGGGTTTGCGTGTTCGAGCTACAGGTGCCTTTCAGCCTGCTGCAAGTTGAATGCGGCCCGAGCTCCAATTCGTGACTAAGCCGGAAAGGTCTAGCTCCGCCCAGGTTTAGAAGCTACAAGTAGCGCTTTCCTCAAATACCATGAGATCGAGTACATTACAAAGACTGTTCATTACGCATTCTGAACTTTGCACAGCGTTCCATGGTGTTTCATGTCATCTAGTATACTCTAGAATACATACTCATGATATAGTGTACTGATTGGAATGGAGACAGATGAATCAGCGTTCTAGGTCTCTCTGTGGTGGTCAACGGCCAGAGGTACCGGCCATCCGTTACTGGTAGGTACCTTGCTGCGGGCGCTTAAGTGGGCCAGCGTTTAGTACCTGCCACAGCTTCTTCGAAAAGTCCTGATCGCAGAGAATTTTCCTCTCCTACTTTTCTCAGTACTCAAAGGAACGAAAAGAATGACAATCTTACGTTTCAAGTTCGTCTTGACAGTCCACCAGAGCTACTTGCGTATCATTCTCCGGTAGGTTCGTATAATGGCCGTAGCCATTTAGCTCTCGAGAGCACTGCGTTCTAGCGCCCAATATACAGGTAATCACTACCCGCGCACGACTGCCTTCACATTCCGGAGCGCCGCGCTACGTACCGACGAAAAGAGCTACCTGGCAGAAACGCTGCCACCTCAGCCTTTGTCATCAATACCCAGCTTATCCTCTTGAACCGGACCCCAACAATAACGACATCTTAAAGACTGACTGTAGGAATCCGATCTCTTTGTTTCGAGTTTCTATTCCCTAGAACGAATACTGTTTCTCCACTGGGAATCCCGTACAAGTTTTTAGCTTGAGCGCACATCCCGATTATGGACTATTCGGAGCAAACCTACGATTTCGGCGCTGGTGCAGACGAGCCACAGCCGCAGCCGCAGCCCAGGGGCAAACCAGCAGAGTGCAACATCTGTCGCGATGTTGTGTACCCAACCTACAAGGAGCCTGAAATCTTGGACAAGATTCGTGGGAGAAAGCCACGCAAAGTCTACGAAAATGAGGAAGGGCGCTTGATATGTCCCTGCAAGTGCTCCGGCAGTATCAAATGGATCCATGAGTCCTGCCTACAGGAGTGGCGATACTCGCAGGCCGGTACTGAAAATCAATGGAGATGTAGTCGATGTGGCTACAGATACCAATTCGAGCGCATGGACTGGGCCCGGAGATTACGAAGTCCGATCCTCGCCTTTCTTCTTGCTGTCCTCATTGTTATCACCACGATATTCCTTCTGGGCTTTGTGGGCGACCGGATTCTGGACTTGTGGCTCGACCCTGTCGGAACCGTCTACGAGGCACTCGGAGGTGAATCTGACGAGTGGGATCTGGACGTCGACCTCGGGGGAGGACTAGGCATTCCCATTCGTGATATCGACGAAGGAAGCTGGTCTTTTCATTTTCTAAAAGGCTTATTTTCTCTCGGCTTGGTGGGTTTTGTCAAAGCATTCCTTGCCATGAGCCCCTTTCAATGGTGGAACTTGCGACAGGCTGGTGTGGTTGGTGGTGGTGCTCGCCGCCGTGGTACTGGCCGAGATCGACTCGAGGATGTCAACCTCATGTTGGTCTTGATCGGAGCCATTACATTCTTCTGGGTAAGCTTTGACCTCGGTTTATTGGTGTTCATCTGCATGCTAATTACGAGAAGGCCGTCTGGAAAGGGACACGTCGATGGACACAGAATGCTCTAGACAAGGCGAGCGAAAGAATAGTCAACGCACAGCCTGTTGACGATGACGATGATGACGAGGATAACAATGACAACGATGAGCGTCGAGATGACTTCAAGGCTGAAGAAGCCACAGATCCGTCAATGGATGAACTGCATGAGGACTTCATCAAGACTGAAGATTTACCATCCGAATCTCATCTTAGACAAAGAATCTGAGCAGTTTGCAGGTTTATAACGAATCATGTTACTTTAAACTTGACAAAGCAAAAGTGACGCAAGGTTTTATTCGCTCCTCATGGTCTCGATCCGCCTTGTAACACCCAACACTGCACACTCTTAAGTTGCCACGAAGATTCTCTTCCATATCGTGTCAACTAGTCTGTGTGCAGAGATGAAAGTCCTGTAACTGTCTGCAAGCTTGAGCGTCTTGTTCTTGCTTATCTAGACTCGGTTCAGGACTGTCAATACTTTGACCTGAGCTGGCAGCTCTTTGGAGCACAAGTCGGCCGACTATCCATCACTCCTCGTTGAGACGTAGTTGAAAGATGGTCTGGCAAGATTGACACATTTAGATTAAGTAGACAACCCTGAATTATGATTCTTGACATCGCTTATCTTGCCAAATCTATGAGATCCTTGACGGGACTGCGGCATATCCAGGCTGCTTGCTTGCATCAACGGGGGAAAAATACAGTTCCTGCACGACAACGGTACAGATACAGGTAGCAAACCTTGTCCGTACCAAGTATCTCAAAATGGCCTCAAAGTTTTGCCGAGTAATCAACTCGAGAATTGCTCAACTCTGAATAATTTGATTGCATATGCAAAGGTTTGAAAAGATGAACAAGAATCTGCCACATTCGTTGTCATTGTTGCCCTGTGAATGCACCCCGCGTTCTTCAGTAATGTGGCAAGAGATGTGACTTTAGGGGACCTAGACCCATGCCTTTGTTCGTAGTCCCCTAATTTATTTTCGGGTTGGCAGGCGGGGCAGCTAATGAGCGTGTTTGGTGGACCTCGAGATGGGTTCTAGTGCTCATTGGTTCTCCTGCCAAGGAATCTACCCAACTGGCCAGTTTGAAGCATGCGCCCGTCAATGGCTGACAGCAGACGGGCAGGCAATAGCTAACAAGGTAGCATCTTACAGAAAAAAAGTTCCAGCGGAAACCCCTTGATATCTATTCTCGTGATCTCGAGGTTTCATTCTTCGGTTTATGGTGGGTGGCCGTGCTCCCGTTCAACTGGCGATCACTCCAAAAAGTTTGTTTTTTTTTGCTCTTTTTGGGGCGCTTGAAGAAGTTAACTTTATTTTGGTGTCCGGAGTCCGGTACCTATCTCCTTGCCCGCCTCAAAACCGCTGTATGGACCGAGAGCTAAATTGAGAGCATCCCTTTGTCGTGATAAGCTGCGACCCTCCGCCAGCCCACCCATCTCACCCAAGGATTTGAAAGACACGTGCGCAACAACAACGCTGGTCTTGGGGCGTGAGATTCGAAGTCGAGTCCAGTGTTGGAGCAAAGCTGCACCGCCAGAGTTCTTCTCGACGACGCTGTTCTGGCAATGCCAACAGATCGATTTGGAAATTACACCCTACCGCATCGGTCGCATTCCACACCCTGGCCACGATAACCCGTCACTCGATACGAGAAATTGTTTTACCCCTTCTTCGGCTTGGGCTACACCAACCACAACACCAAGCGATTGAACCTACCGAGTCCCTGTTCCGAATCGGAACACGAGATCTTACAGGCAGGAGCCTCTCCTGCCCATCTCCAACTCGTTGGCACATCCCTAATCCATCCACTACTTCAGTAACACACATATACCAACCACAATGCATTTCGCATACCCACCGAGGAAGAGCTCGAATCCGCCGCCCTTTCGCCCACGATCGTCGAGGATACCAACGATCCGGAGGATACGGCCAAAGACATTGGCGATTGGCGGTTTGGCTATAATGTTTCTGATATGGCTATTCTCCGGTAGCAGCTCCAAGTCCAGCTCGGGCCGGCGTGGGCGTGTAATATCGGGCGATCCGCCGGTCGTAATGGTCACGGTGTTTGACGAGAAACTATGGGGCGGCAGTCCAGATTACCTGGAAGATATCAGAGACAACAGGATGCAATATGCTGAAAAGCACGGTACGTAGAGATCGCGTGCCCCAAGATCCTGGTTCCGCAGATCAAGTAGCTAACATTTGTGTTGCTCAGGATACAAGACAATGCTTGTGTCGGCAGGCGGCTACGATATTGGAAGCGATCCCATGTCGTGGACCAAGGTGACGGCCACGCGACACGCCCTGGCGGAATTTCCAGATGCCAAGTATATTTGGTACCTTGACCAGCACTCCTTCATCATGAACCCCGAGCTGGACATTGTCGACCACATCATGGGTACCAAGAACTTGGAAAAGACCATGATCAAGGACCTTCCTGTTGTCCCACCGGACAGCATCATCAAGACTTTCTCACATCTGAGAGGAGATGACATTGATTTTGTTGTCACCCAGGACAAGGACGGATTGTCGGCGGGTAGCTTTATTATCCGTAATGGAGACTGGGCCGAGTTCTTCTTGGACACTTGGTTCGACCCGTTATACAGAAGCTACAACTTTCAAAAGGCAGAGACACATGCGCTGGTAGGTGATTTCTTTATCGCGAGTTCAAGATCAGCTCGGCTTTATACTAACTCTTCTTTACCAGGAACACATTGTGCAGTGGCATCCCACCATTCTCTCAAAGCTCGCCATCATTCCTCAGCGCCTCTTGAACTCATACAACAGACCAAAGCACGGCGAAGTCTACGAGGATGGCGACTTTGTTCTGCGCCTGGCCGGCTGTATCAAGGGCAACGGCGATAATAACTGTGCTGAAGAGGCCAAGAACTTTGCGCCCAAGTGGAAGAAGGCTTTTGCTGCAGCCTAGACGTGTGTTGAACAGAAAAACAAGAGCCAATTAAAGGGGCGTTTATTGTTTCATCACGGCCCTCGCCTCAAGAGGTCCGATTGCTCAACGCCGTTGATACATTCCATTGTATTATTGAGTCATGAAATGTGCCACTCCCACTCTCACGACATTTTCGGCACGACCATTACAGAGGTCGGACATGACACTCCATGGCAACCAGCGAAACCGGAAATTTGTACTAGAACAAGTGCAAGGGAGAAGAGGGGAAAAAAAAAGAGAGACTGGCGTTTCTGGGCAAGTCTAATAGTGCATAAACCCGACAGAGGGAACATTGCCTTTGAATTTTGTTTTTACTTTTCATCTTCGCTGTTTTTCCAACGCTAGGGAGGCATCTAGAAAGGGGAAATCTTGAGATTCGAGTTCCCGCATTGCTAATGATGATGGCTTGAAATGATATTCAAAGCATTTACAAGGCGAGATGAATTAATTGAAATTTTCTCTCACACGCAGTAACACTCATAACTCGCTTCTCACTGGACAAAAGTGGCCATATACTCTGTTTTTGCTTCATTCGATTTCCCATGATATTTACTTGAATTTCTACAACGCTTGCTAGGTTGATCCCTTGATGTGGAAGAGAGGTTCATTTTTTAGAAAGGGGAACGACAACAGACTACTACATCTTAAGCCTTGTACAACAAATCGAGGAATCCATTGGCCAAATCCACCACAATCTTTTTGTTGGGCAGACTGCCTGCAACACCGTAGAGCGCAGCACTGTCGCCCATGGCCTTGCCGCGGGTGCCTTTGCCCTCGACGGCGCGGACGCGCTCCTTTTCGCGCTCGGCCTCGATGACGGCCTCGAGATCGGCCACGAGCTTCTCCCACACCTTGGCAATGGGCATGGTGACGGCAACGTGGATGGCGGGCGGGTTCTGCAGCGCATTCAAGTGCCAGCCTTTTGAGGACATGCCGTCGGCAATGTCGTAAATGTTGAGGTTGCGCGCCGTAAAGGCCACGACGCTGACGAGGGGGCGGCCAATGATCTCGAGCTCGGCCGAGAGCGGCGGCGCCGTGGTAATGTGCTCGGCAATCTTCTTGGCTGTGCCGACAATCTTGCTGCAGGCGTCGACGTAGCCCGGCTCGCCGACGCGCATCATGCTGGCCCAGCACCCGGCAATGAGAGCGCCGGGACGGGATCCTGCGATGCCGGGCGAGGCGTAGACGCCGCCGGACCAGTCGGGGCTGACAAAGTACTGGTACGTCCGCAGCTCGGCGGTGCGGTAGAGCACGGTCGAGTTGCCCTTGGGGGCGAAACCATACTTGTGGGTATCGCAAGAGATGGATGTGACGCCCTTGAGGCGGAAATCAAAGAGTTGGGTCTCGAAGCCGGCCTTTTCGAGGAAGGGTACCAGAAACGAGCCAAGACAACAGTCGACGTGCAGGGGGATACGGCGGCGTACGGCCAGCTTGGACAGCGCTGCAATATCGTCAATGATGCCGTGGGGGAAGTTGGGCGCCGAGCCGACAAGCAAAACCGTGTTGCTGTTGACCAGCCGAGATACGCGGTGCACGTCAACCTGGTGTAGAGGCGCGGGACAAGGGACAAGGTGGACCTTGATTTTGAAGTACTCGCCGGCCTTGCGGAAAGCCGTGTGGGCAGTCTCGGGGAGGATCCTAGTTGTATATTAGTCTCTGGGTTCATATGATAGTCGCAGGAACAATGTGGCAACTTACATTTCCGGCTCAGTAACGCCCCGTTCAGCATAGGCCTTATTCCGTGCGCTCAAACAAGCCATGAGAATACTCTCAGTACCACCGGCTGTTGACACGCCAGCGGCTGTCGACGGGGCATTGAACATGGACAGCACCATGGCCACAACCTCGGCCTCCATCTTGCGCACGCCGGGAAAGACGTCGGGGTGGATGGGGTTGGCCACGGTGAAGCGGCCATAGGCCTCGGTCTGCAGCTTGATCAGGTCGTCCTCGCCGTGGTAGACGGCACCGCTCACGTAGCCGTCCTCCCAGCGCGTGTGGTCCATGGTGGCCAGGGCCTCGAGCTCGGTGCGGACGGCCTCGTCAGTCCAGGCTTCCCGGGGCAAGCTGAGGTGGCGCGTGCCGTTGGCGGGCACCAGCTTGCCCGACATCTTGGTCAGGGCATCGTCGACCTGCTTGCGCACCTGCGTGCGCACGCCCGGGAGCCGCAAAAAGTAGCCGTAGAGGATGCGCCGGGCGTCCGTGTAGAGTTCGGCGACGGTACCGATCAGGCCGCGGCCCTTGAGCTGCCAGAAGGAGCGCCGGAGGAGGCGGAGGACGAAAAAGAAGAAGACAATGTTTCGGAGTCTTGATAATAGCAAATATATCAGATTAGCATTGTTCTAGAGATCAAAAATATGATATTCAATGCATGTTGTTTGCCAACATTCACCATACGCGAGTGATCTGCAGCCCGCAGCTCTCCGGACTTGGGTGCCGAGGTTGGGGCCTTTTGGCGGTGGTGTGGGTTATTTAGGTGCTCGACTTACAAGTCCAGGTTCACAACGGACCATGGGTTCTTGGGCCGGTTCTTCTTGATGCTATCGAAGCTCTCCCGGAGGCTTATGGGCATTCGCGAGGAGCCCGGCATGTTTGGGAATTTGCCAATAATGGCCTGGGACATGCGAAAGAAGAGCAACTAGTGTACAAGCGAGCAAGAGAGCAAAAGAAGAAGAAAACTATAAAAGAGAAACTAGTTTGAGATGAGGAGTAAAAAGGAAAATCGTCAGTTGACGTTTCCCCCGATTTCGACCTGGGGTTACACGATTTGGAGCGGGTGAGCTCGCTAATCAAGCAGCCCAGGTGCGGAAGCTCTGGCACCATTTATCCCAACTTTGGTGGCAAGCGTTGGACCCAGCAGGGGAGCTAACGCCTAGACACTCGCTAAATGACCATCCCTGCCCCGGGGGCGGCTGCGTTGTACCGGCTTGGTGTATTTCATGGAAGGAGGAACACTGGGAACGGCAGAGAAGCGACAGAGTGATGAGTCTTCTTTCACATGCTTTCAAAAAAGACGGGCGACAAAAGCCTCCGATTGCAACATTGCAAGATCATAAAGGACTTATCCATATCACTGAGATCGCCGGGTCCGCGGAGCCCATGGATACGAAGAATGTTACCCAAACCCGAATCGCTTTGCCTAACTGGTCATGCATGTCCTTGGAAGGGCAAAACAAGGCAGCCCGAAATCCGAAATTCTGTTGGTCTGCTTGCTTGCTTGCTTGCATGGATTGCCGAGTGCGAGATAACAAAGATCTTATCTGATCCGAGCCTTTTGTCAGCCAAATCAGCATGGTCCTATTGGCCAACTGACCGAGGTAGCCTTTTATAGCAACACTACTACTCATCGTTCACCATGTTCAATTGCACCAAAATGTACATATACACTCCCATATGCTTTGAAACAAATAATAGCCTATAAACGACCATTCTCGCTCTTACGTCACAGTATCCGGAGACGGCCGGTTACCTATGATTGCTTGGTAACGAGACTTCTTTCAATCGCCAAGTAATTTTTGCATTGAAATCACAAACATGCAATGATGATTGTTCGGCAAATATGTCCTTCAAACAGTATATTCCCAGTATTTCAATCCAAACCCTCACGCCATACTACCAAAAAAGAGGACCCTTGTGATTACGGCAACAAATCATTCCTTGTACCTGTTGATGATTCGACTGCCGTCATGTCTTACCAGACCTTTGCACACCTTATTGTGGAGTATAAACCATCTATCCTCAAGCCATGCGTACGTATTTTTCCGTGCAAACATGCTCACAATATATCCCACTGTTCAAAGTGCAGCGCATGCGCACTTCACAACTCTTTACTGCCGCGGTTGCCAGTATACGTGGAGTCGTCTTCATTAAACATAGACGCGGTGTCGCCTACTTGCTTGCGCTCTGAGACCTCTTGGAACGCCTTCAGCCGCTTGCCTCTGCTGTAAACCTTCGACGCCAATCCTTGGGACAACCACTCCCTCATGACTGCTGATTGCTATTGTAGAGGCTCCGATGAGCTCGATAGACGGTTTAGATGTAGATATACATCCGTGCCATAGCTAGATTCTTTCAGTCAGTACGGGGCGCTTGCACTTGTGCTTGGGATCGATTGGACACTTACCCTTCCATGGAAATCAGCTTCAAATCACCACCAAAATAACGCGCGTACAGTCTCGAAATCGGCAATCCATATCCGAAACCAGCCATTGGCGCCTTGAAATCGCTCTTGTCAAAGTCTGGATCAAGATTTGGCGTCCGGTCAACAGTGGTATACATGTAGGTCCAGACCAGCGGTATGGCACTTCGGGGAATACCACCGCCCTCGTCCGAAATCTTGATGGTGATATCCTCTCGGCCCTCAGCAATGATGACCTTTGTCACGGGAAATTCTTGCTTGTCCTGGCCATGCGTTTCGACGACAGCGCGCAGGGAGTTCTTCAATGTTTCGAAGAGCATGTGCGACAAGTGGCCAGGCACGTACATGAAGTTGAGGTTCGGGTTGCAGACAAGCTGGATCTTTGGCGCTTCAAACAGGCCGTAGTGATCCTCGCATACAAATCGGGCATTCTCGATAGCCTCTTCAGCCAAGTCCCGGACATTTGTCTTGGTACAGATGATTCCAACATATGTCGGGTCTCGGTGGTGACTCTGGTCTGTAAGGGCGATATGTTGTCCAATGAGCATACGAATACCGATACGGGACATGTAAAACCGGTCGAGGAAGGACTGAATGTTGTGGTCAATCTGCATGCGTTGCCGTTTCCGCTTATACTCTAGAATACCCTGCGCCATCGTCGTAACGACACCGTCGTGTCTCCTCTTGATCGTTTTCAATGTCTGGGAGAACTTTTGGTTGTAGGCCTTCAAATCCGGTGGCCAATCATTGGAATCGTCCACCATGGCAAAATATCGTCTTGCGGCTTGTTGTTTTCTGCCGGCGCTGCTGCCGTTGCCATTATTGAACGAAGCGTATTGACCTTCGTCGAGACTGGGGTTTGGGATGGCCTCGGATAACATTTTTGCCACGCCATTATTGTTAAAGCTGCTGGGTCTCAAGAGTCTTTCCCGTACCTGTCCGGAGAGCTCGGGTCGTGGTAAAGTGGTAATTTCCTGCATGGGTTTTGTTAGACTGGTCTCTGGCTCGTGGTGGACTGGGTGGTGTCGGCTTCACGTACCTCAAATGACTGCGCATACCAGTCAGCAACCTTCTTGACTGAAGGCATATCATTGAGTCCATCTGGTAACGTATGGAGTTCTTGAACTCGATGTGCAAGGCGAATTGGTAATTCTTCGGCGAGAAATTGGGAGGCGCGAAACAGAGTCCCTAGGAGAGAGAGATTCGTCGTCAGCAGCAGCTCGAGCAAAACAAAGCGCGATTTTGAGTAGAATGCTGGCCATAAGGTGACCACATTGAATCGATAAGGGCGCACATACCTGTCGAAGGCTTCTCGCCAAACTGGACCATTTGCCTCAAGCTGACTCCTGTTGCCGGGAAGTTTGCATAGTGTCTGATGGTGTCCATCAAGCGCTCCGAGGCCTTCCACGACATGATGGGCGGAGGGTGGCTCGTCGAGCGAGCATGCACAAAGGGAGGCTAAATCGACTCTCTTTCAGTACCGTCACTACTGGTGATGTCTGGCAATGTGAAGGGGAGGCCGGTGGTCCATGGGAAGGAAGCACAGAAATCGGTCGTTGTGTGATGAGTCGTGTGATGTTTCGGCGACAAGGAAGACGAATAGCGAGAACAGCTGCAAGCTAATGGGCGCCAACCCTTGTCGCGGCTTTCGATGGACCCCGCGGTCTGAACTATGACGGAGAGGGACGGCTGCTACTGCCGAGGATGCTCCTCTTCAGCACACCCGAGCGGCCAGCGAATAATGATTGAGTCACAAACTCGAGGCTTAAGATTTTGATGATCGACAAGCGCGAGTAGAAAATAAATGCTCCAAAACAAAAAAGAACTTTAGTGGGCTCCAAAGATAACAAATGACCATGATTTTATACTATTTTTATTAATGCTGTAAAACCAACATACAGCCATATCTTGACTCTGGCAATGTATTTCAAAGATGACTGATGAAAATGCCGTTCTCGGCATAGCACTGCATCACACAACTTACACATCCCTTCTCCCGGACCACGGGCTACCTTTTTGGGGGGAGCTTCGGTCCATTACCGAATCAGATGATAAACTGCTCGGCTCCCCTGATTATCGTGCTTGAGCCAAGCGCCTGTGGGCTTCCGTCCCCTAGATTTGATACGGGCTTAAATATTTGCCCGAGTTCAACACAAAAATAAATAAATAAAATTGCAAGGGAAGAATCTTGACAATTTATATCATCACGTCATGCAATTGAACTGCTTCTTCTACTATTCGTCTCCTGTATATTTGATTAAAACATGAGGGCTGCAAAAGGAGTGACAGTATGTATCACTACCAACCAACCTCCGTTAGCGACGCTGACAGGTAAAGCCGGGGGCTGCCGTCTGCGATTGGCATATGATTTTGTCTTGGACGCTGGGCTGGCTAAGGTATGGCTGGGCGTGTTTGCTGCTAGACAGGGGTTCCCCACACTCGACGCTCGATTCAGCTGTGACTCCCGTTGGCAGACGCGGGATGTTTGCAGATTTCCACAGACGAGTGGGTTGGGGGTCGATATCAAACTCGAATGGTTGTTCATGGCACAAGTCTTATTAGTTCATCATCTGCCCTTGATGATTCATGGCAAAGTTGCAGTTGATATTGATCCTGTTTATTGGAACAAGATATCAATGCTCTGTTGTCTTTATGACACCTCCTTCATGTAAGGTTCCGAACAGCTGTTACTTCCACTGCGGACGCTTGGTCAATTTCCTGTTAATTGACCATGCTTCAAAAATCTCCTACATGCAAAGTTTCGAATGACCACCCACTTGGTTACTGACAACTGACAACTGACAAAAACAAATTCATTGAAAAAATACAAAGTGCATGATGCTGGTTGTGCGTAACTGGGCCGACTGGAAGCAATGCCAGAAATGCTGCTAACAAGTTGCCCCGTGGGGCTTTTCATTGTACGCGACCCACTTGAACCCGACCAAAACACGCCGACTTCAGATGTCTTGCATGGTGGTCACGATTCACGAACCGTTTCTCGAAACTTTTTATTGGACATTTTCATTGTCTCATGCATAATCCGTCTACTGCCGTCAATGCTTGCTGAAAAGACGGATATCTCCAGTAAGCGTCTCGGTATAAAAGCAGCCGACTCGTACAAGGCAAAACTTGTCCTTGCCTGACCTGGACCAGCCTCGGAGTACTACTCTTCTCCTGCATGCATTAGGGACCGGGCCCCACCCCTCGAACGCGGTGTTGGACCGGTGGAGAGAAGAAAGAGAGAGGCTCATGTCTGGGAGCCCGACGGAAGAGTTGGAGGAGCCGCAGCCGTCTTCTCCGGATTATCCCGGGCGCCAGCAGCCAGGAGATTCCACCCCGACCTTCTCATCACCGCCAGCATCTCCCTCGCTGAGCTTCCACTTTCTCGGCAGATCCCCGTTTTCGCCTCTGCGACACCGGTCGTCCTCAGCACGGCTTCCATCCCCAACTCCGCCATCGCGGTCTGCGGACGAGCTGCTAGACGTTGCCCAGGATAGCAAGGATGTCTTGATCCAGAGACTCAACGATCTTGCCGCGAGACTCTCGGCTGAAGATGAAGTGCAGGGGGACAGCGTGGATTCCATGCACGCCAAAGTGGACGAGCTGGAGCACGCCTTGGCTCATGGTTGGGCAAATGGATCACATCGGCATAGGCGCAATCAGTCGTCACTCAGCTTGAGTGCGGCGAGCGGTGATTTGAGCTCTGGCACTCCTCGATCTTCCTGGCTCAAGTCACGTCTTTCCGAAATGACATTGCCCAAGCCGACGCCAGAAATGGAGCCGCCGAAAGAAGAAGCAGACATTGAGCGCACTACAGAGGAAGACCAGCAAAGTGACGTGGACGCGAGGTCACAATATGCCGATCAAATTTTGGCGCAGGCTCAAATGCTTCAGAGATCCCTCGAATCCATTGTCGCCAATTTGCAGGCCAGACAAGAGGAACAAGACGTAAGTTGTTTGCTTCTCAGAATGAGTAATTCCTGTTGACGTTTCCTTAGCACATACACGATCTACTGATTACTAGGGCCGAGCGTGCTGCTCAAAGAATTATTCACCTCGAGGAGCGAATTAATGAACTGTGGGTTCCCTCTGACGGTTGAATAATCATTGATTCTTTCTCGCTGACGAGTTGCCAGTGAGGCCGAACGTAACGATGGCGAGATGGAGGTCCTGAATCTTCAGATCCAGTTAAAGGCCATCGAGGTGAGGTGTCTTGCATATGTGCCCAAGGATGCCGATCCGGACCTGCTCCAAAGCATCGACACCTGGAAGGCCGAATGGTCGGCTTTGAAACGAAAAAAGGCACGCAAAAAGAACGATACTTCGGCGGACCACTTACCACAAACACCTCGAAGTTTTCGTCGTCAAGTGCTGAGAAGCCAGACTGTCGAATGACATTTGACAAGGAAGATCTTGCGCACAACCTCAATACGCTAATCATGGATCATTTTTCTACGAATTACAAAGCTCAAGGCTTGAGGGCTTATGATTTATTGCTGATCGGAGTTGGGCGTTTCAGATACCCGATATTGCCGTGCCTCTTTCAACGACTCGATAGAGATCGGATATCCTTGAAGTTCAAGCTTTGGCACGATTTCATAATTTACGATAATATAATTGCTCTTCCGTCGGTATGAACCAGTAATAACAGCAGTCGATCGAGGTCATTCGCATTTCCGCATGAGCACAGCACACCTGTGCTTTACCCTTCACTGTGCTCGATACATCTCAAATGAAAAGGATTGCTGCAATCTGTATGGATGACCGATGAGTAGTGTCCTGCAGATCCCTGACAGGATTGCATTCAGAGGATGGTTCTCCTCACGGGTACAAGCAGAGTTGAATCCTTCATATCTTTAAACATGAAAGACACATTACAATGCTCCATGTGAACAGTTCCGAACTGGTCAGAGATCTTCTGCTCTACGCTCGAGGCATATGTTACAGGTCTTTTCTGCCTGTTCAGCCAGCTCGTTGGAGGTTGACAATTGCCAAGGGTGTATGCTTCCGTGGGTCTCGTTCCGTATTCCGTGGAAGACCTACAGTAACAAGGAATGATACGACTGCAAGGATTTCACGGGAAAGGGCATGGACACCACCTGCAGAGTCCAGATTGCTTCTCATGTTTGCTGATGCCAATGTTTGATACCGTTGGATCTGCTTTCGTCATAGTGCAGTCCGACTGTCTTGGCTCGCGGGTGCCCAGGCTCTATCCCCTTGGCCAAGTTTGGAGGCGCGGGGAAAGGGCTGGCATTGTCAGACCAAGCAGACATGGATTGCCCACACGTCTCCAAGTGTCGCATTCAATATCCCACAGAAGACAAAGCAACAGATACCGCGCTCCCTACGGCTTCCTACCCAGCGGCTAAGTAAGAGCTTGTTTTCACTTGGCGATGTCCGGCTAAGACAAGCTATTTAGCAGTGTTTCCACATCAGGCAACAAGTTATAAAGAACGTCAAGGGAAAGCGGTGTTTGTTGACTTTTTGAATGGTCATGAAAACATGTCTCAGAATTGAAGTGTACCATTCCTTCGGAACCCCAAATTGACCGTTTAAAGGCTGTCACTAATGGCCAAAAGCTTCACGGCACCTTAACCCGATTGCGGCAAAGCGAGTATGACAGGACCCCCCAGAAGGAGAACGTCATACTCACTATTCCACGCGGCACCCTCACCGATAGCCCAGCGGGTTCGTGGTTCGCCAGGCGAAATGGCTGGTGTTTTTGTCGTTTTGCATCCTGGCGCCATCCTCACGCAATGACGTCTTATGGAATCCTTCCGACCGCTTCCCTGTAAGCTCTTTGGGGCAGCCTTATGCAGTCAGTGCTACAATGGTGATGGTGCTGTGCCCGGTGCTTTGGGATCTCAGATTACTCGCTAATCCCTGGATGATCATCATTGGCGCCCATGGGGTAGGTAGGTGGGCAGGTGGGCTGTTCCATACAGACTGTCTCCCCCCTGTCAATCTGGGGTGGAATTATGAATACATCTGATGCTCATATCTGATGACCGGCTCGCAAATGCTATTACAAGAGGCCGCTTGACTCCGCGTGGTGCTTCCATTGTTTTGATATCTCATTTCTCCTTCATTCCTAGACCACACCGTCTTACATGTGTGCTGCATTCTTCCGTGGCAAATACTTGGGCAGCTTGTAAGCACCAGCGCAGCAGCTTGAGAGCAAAAGAGACACTGCATCTCTCAAGGACAACATGTCTTCTCCTCCACCAGGGCCTACGGGCAATGAGAAACCCACCCGCAAAGACTCGGAGCACACAGAAGCCACTCATTCCGAGCTCGAGCATACCTCGAGCCGGGGTGCTTCGAATGATGACCACAACGTAGGCACCAATCCTCACCTGGACGCCGAGGAGAAGAAGCGACTCGAGGCTTCTGCAAAGCTCGAGAACCCGCTGGCCGGGCTCAGCCCGTCGGAGCTCGCCCGCCGGGGCGAGGAGTTCTCGGCCAAGCATGGTTTCACGGCAGAAGAGGATGTCCGGGCCTTTCGACTCGGCGCCATGCTCGCGGGCAACATGAACAAATATGACACGATTGACGGGCTCACGGAGCGCGAGAAAGACGTGCTCGATCGCGAGATTACGCACAAGTGGTCAAACCCAAAGATGTTGTATGCTGTCATTGTGTAAGTACTACCGCTTATTCTCTAATCAAAACATGGAATGTTTCTCCAGGACTTCCTCTGATTCGATGGAAATAGTATCTGTTCCCTTTGTGCCGCTGTTCAAGGCATGGATGAGACAGTCGTCAATGGTGCTCAAATCTTTTACAAGAAAGAGTTCAACATTGACGATGACAAGGAGTCGGTTCCTGCAGATCTCGCTCAAAGGAGTAAGTCATCTTTACCGCCCACAAACGACGTGGATCCCGTCTGCCTGTCGCGACTATTCAACCAAGCTAATGCATCCTTTCCCCAGACTCGTGGCTCGTGGGTCTTGTCAACGGTTAGTTTTATACCCCAGGAACTATTCCCCCACTAGGAAGGGGCTTGAGCAGTCATGCTAACCGACTATACTAGCTGCCCCATATATCTGTTGCGCCTTTGTGGGCTGCTGGCTCACTGAGCCCATGAACAAGATCTGGGGTCGTCGAGGAACCGTCTTTGTATCATGTTTGATCTCTGCCGCGGCATGCTTCTGGCAGGCATTTGTAAGTTGTGTCTACATGTCCTCATAAATGGCGAAACGATGCTGACATGGTCTCTTCCCGCTAGACAAATACGTGGTGGCACATGTTTATCGCGAGATTCTTCCTTGGCTTTGGCATTGGTCCTAAATCAGCCACTACGCGTAAGTAGAGAAATATGTGGCCCTTGAATATAATTCGGGTTATAGAGTCAAGCGAGGAAGCTGACTATCATTACAGCCATCTTTGCTGCAGAGTGTTCGCCGCCCAAGCTGCGCGGTGCATTGGTGATGCAGTGGCAAATGTGGACGGGTACGTCGGCCGTAATCTTTTACACAAACCGAGGAGAGTCATACTAATCATTGAGATAGCCTTTGGTATAATGATTGGTTACGTTGCCGATCTAGCATTTTATTTTGTCCCAGACATGTCTGGTATCATTGGGCTCAACTGGAGGCTGATGATGGGAAGCGCTGGCATCCCCGCCGTCATTGTCTGCGTCCTCATCTGGTGGACGCCCGAGTCGCCGCGGTGGTATCTTACCAAGAACCGACACGCCGATGCCTACAAGTCCATCTGCCAGCTGCGCTACGAAAAGGTTCAGGCCGCCCGCGATCTCTTTTACATGGATACGCTGCTGCAAGTCGAGAGGGAGGCCATGAATATTGGCAGAAACAAGTTTTTGGAGCTATTCACGGTCCGTAGGAACCGCAACGCCATGATAGCTTCGGAAATTGTCAGTAAGTATAACTGCACATCCTGTCTGGTCCATGTCGGCCTCGTATTTCATTGCATCGAGAATATTAAATGTGCATCACAGTGTTTATGCAACAATTCTGCGGTGTCAACGCCATTGCCTACTACTCGACCCAAATCTTCATTGACGCCAGCTTTCCCCAAACCTCTGCCCTTGCCGCCTCGCTCGGGTTCGGTATCATCAACTGGCTGTTCGCCCTGCCAGCCTTTTACACCATAGATACGTTTGGTCGGCGCAACTTGCTGCTCACCACGTTTCCGCTCATGTCCATATTCCTGTTCTTTACGGGTTTCAGTTTCTGGATCCCAGAGAATAGCACCGCGCATATCGCCTGTATAGCGTTAGGAATCTATCTCTTTGGCATTGTCTATTCACCCGGCGAAGGGGTAAGTACCAGCCGCCACAACAGAGATACCTTGGCTCAGCTAATCCGCAAAACTAGCCTGTACCGTTTACATACTCTGCTGAAGCATATCCGCTCTATATTCGCCCTCTGGGCATGTCGCTGGCAACGGCCACAACATGGTTCTTCAACTCGGTGCTATCGCTCACCTGGCCGTCTCTTGTGCAGTCTTGGACGAGTCAGGGCGCCTTCAGCTGGTATGCCGCCTGGAACATTGTCGGCTGGGTTTTGGTTCTGCTGTTCCTGCCCGAGACCAAGGTTCGTTTTCTGCTTTTGTATTTTCAGCACTCGCATGCCCCTTCTCTTTCGATAAAGTTATTCTAACATGTTGCGTACAACACAACAGGGCAAGACACTCGAAGAACTAGACGCCGTCTTCAATGTGCCGCTTCGAAGCTTGAACAGTTATGGTATCAAGCAGTTCTTTTACTTTTGGGGCCACTACATTCTCCGCCGCGATATTGAGCCGCCCAAGGTCCCCTCGGCCCGCGACACGGTCGAGTACACGGAGAGGCAGTTTACAAAGGAGAAGCAGCATGAGCCCAGTGCGCGCGTGTGAGTTTGCTCATCGCTCGTTGGGGAGCGTGGGTGATGGAGGCTTGTTGGGTTGAATCAAACTCACTGATGTTTGCAGCAAGTTTTGGTTCTCTTTGTTCCATATCACTTTTGGCGTTCCAGGGGGCCGGGCGTTTGTGTATTTTCTATGATCGACCACTTGCGTGCGATGCACAATACCAATATATCAGACCCGCTATAAATTTGAATAACATATTGTAATGGCAGTAATATTCACGCAGAGATGCAGACAAACGTACAATCAGATTCGATGTAGAAATTCTCTCTTGCCCTACTAATGACGTCTCGCCGTTGCCGTCTTCTCGCTCTTCTTGTGGTCTCTCTTGTGTGCGTCTTCATCTCGAGATGACCTCCCGCGGTCGTCCCGATTGGACTCGGTCCTCACGACATTCGGGCGTTGGAGGGGCTGAGAGCGGCGATGTGAAGACTGTCTCTCGGGCTCGGTGTCGCGCTTACGTTCACGTTCGGCCCACTTGTGATGACGTTTATTAGCTGCTTTAAGAAAAGGATACATGCTATTTTGAAAGGCTGTCGCAAGGACCGTTGTATGAGCCGTGTTTCAATACTTGAAATTGACTTACTTGAGAGTCATTATGTTTTCCACCAAAGCCTCGACCACTACTGCTCCGTTCAATGTAGCTTTCGTGCTTGTCGCCCAGGTATCCACGGGCAGAGTCGCGTTTGATCTCCGAGCTCCGCTGGCGCTCATGGTATGGGCGAGCACTCGTCTGGCGAGGGCTGACACCAGTCAGAGGTGATAGCGGACCATTGATTGCCAATTCATCATGCCGCCTTTCTTGCACCTTGTGATTCAATGAATCTGTAGAGACACGGCGGCCGTCTATCGGTGGTTTGGACGAGTACCCCGACGGCGTGCAGACATAACTCGAGGGCGCAGAACTAGGTGGCCCTCGACGATAAATGTTGAGGACGGACGCGGTGTCGAGACGGAGCTGTGGACTTTCATTTCGGCCAAAGGCAACCTTTTCCACGGCCGTGCCGTATTGATCCAATGACCGCGCATTCCGCGGTGACAATGGAGGATCTCTTGCCGCTGGAGAGGTCACATTTAGCCTTCCCCCCATGGACGTATCGGAAGCACCAGATCGCGAGGAACTACTGGACTCCCAACGGAATTGAGGCCGGTTCCATCTGGTGAAGCCACGGTCTTGTCCGACGTCGTCATCGATTGTCTGCAGTGTCCCTGGGATGTATTTTGCCTGCGACTCACGTGGACTATACAGTCTCACGCGATCATCCCTTGTAGCCCAGTACGATTTGGGTGACAAGGGATTAGATTTTGGTATAGAGAAATAGTCGCCGGCTTCCCTACCACGGTGGCTAACATTGGGCGACATATACTGGCGGTCTCTGCATATGCTTTTGGTCATCTTCAAGTCAGTCATCAGCATGAGAAAGGCATCATCCAAACGCCTCCTCAGCACCCGGTCATGCTTGATTGGCAGATATGCCTCGGGGATAGTCTTGAGCATGCCGCGTGCCCTTTCATTGAGCTCGACCGCGTCCAGCGCCAAAGGTAGATCCACGAATGCCCTATCCAGTCGACGAATCTCCTCATTTGGGTACGCAAGCACGCAAATGGCCAGGTACCGAGCAAAGCCATCAACACTCAGTGCCGGAATTCTGGGACGACTGCAGATGTTCTTTTGTATCAGGAGGTGCTCAATGCGCAAGCGATCGTAAAAGTCTTCTAGACAGTCGTTGACATCGACTGCGTTTGAAGTAAATATTTCTATATTCGCGAAAATGTATCAGTCGTTTGTCCCAAGGTATATTTTGATTCGTCATCTCCCACCTACGAACGGCACCACGTCGGAGTCTTGCCGGTAGGCAGTATAGAAAGCTGCAATCTTGTCTGGCGTGATGACCAAACTTTTCTTGGGTGCGTATTCATCAATCTATCAAGCCGATTATGAGAAGACATGTAAGCAATTGGCGTTTGGTTCGCTCACAATATACTTTGCGAGTCTTTGCAGAGCTTTTCCCAGACTCTGCGTCGCAACGCCATGTTCATCAAACAATTGTCTGCATCCATCAAGCCAATCGACCTCTTGGCTCACTGTTTCCTTTTCGCTACGGTCTCGAGAAGAGAATGGATTGTGCAAGGAAGTATCAAAGACTTCTATTGCCGTATTTGAACGCGGTGTCTTTTCGAACATTATCGGAGCCTGCTGCGTCATGGGCAGAGAATCCTGATGTGAAGATACCGACGAACCAACAGGAGTCCAAGGCGGAGACAGGTTATGCAGGCCCAAGACAAGGTCTAGTCTTCCATACAACTCGTCTGGGTTTGCCTGCTCGCCGATGACTGATAGACCAGAAGCCTCTAGTTGTTGTTCTTGGTTCTGGGGGTGAGCCTTGGTCTTTGGCTGCACGTTGTCCGCCGGGTTCAGCTCATGGCTTTTTGTCATTTTTGGCTTACCTGTCAGCTATACCTGACAGTATGACATCTTTCGAACATGATACCTCCATCCACTGGTGAGATGGGTCCTGCCTAAATACCTTACCGCCGAGTTTTCAAGACCATTTGTCAAACCACAGTTTCCCACTAGGTGTTTTTCTCGCACTCCATAGGTTTCGCCCTGCTTAAGCAGATGGTGTGGCAGCACGTTTGCTCACGTCTTTCCGAATCATAGCTAATCGACATGCCGGATATAGGAGCTGGGCAACTTGTCAGCCTGTCGTTTCCCATTACAAGATCAATTCTGCTAGGTGAGGTGTCAATGATAGAGGAAAACAAGAGCACAGCATGCGCCTCGTGTCACTTTTTGGTGGCGACCGTAAGCGTCCAGGCTAATAAACACAAAGCCATGTAACACTTATGGAAAGCTTCTTCATGCTCATTCAATGAGTGACAGGGAGATCCTCCGCTACTAGTGTTGGGCAGTAACGGACAGATGAATATGACGCTTGTTGGGGTATAGGTAAGCATGTACCGCGGAAAGCTGCTTGGTGTGCAACCCACCTAATGGCCATTGAGTAGGTAGGTAGCTACGTCACTCCAGATACAGGGAAATAGAATAGGGCGATGAGAAGTGACTGGCAAATCACATGGAATTTGAGGCCATGCGTAAAACAAATGTTTGATTTTGGTTCCATCTATATGTGGTAATATTTTGTCGTGCACATTTTCCATGGACAAGGAGGGGGTTTCATGATCATCGGCATTGGGTCTCAAATACTTTAGGACTATCTACCTTTGGTCTTGTTTTTTTCCCCTCGAAGTTTCGTCTTCGTCCATGTTTGCCTCTCAAACATGACTGAAATTCCGATGCTATCTCGCGCTCCACTTGGGAAGCTTCTCTCGAATTAGGCGAATACATGCGCACCGATTTTGGTTCATTGTTTCCCATCGGCCTCTCACATGGGCTGAAACAAGAGATAACCCTTAACATGAAGTGCTGCACCCACGTCGAATACAATGGTGCGAAAGTCGTCGCGATGGTGATGATTATGATTGGACACGTTGCGGTCTCTTCAGTTTCCTCCCCAGGGCCTTTCCTTCTCTACATCGAACTTTTTTTCTTTCTTTTTGGCTGTACCATGGTTGCATATTGACATTGACTGATCATGATGCAATGCCTTTCCCTTATATCTCAGCCTCTAATCTGGGGATGTTAAAGGCCAGGTATTTTGGAGAGGCCTAAAACGAATCATCACTGCCAGAATCATACACTACGATGTGGTAAGCGCCTGCTCCAGTCTGCGGTCTTTGGCGAATTTCAAAATCTCTGCGTTGATCCTACACATCAAATTAGTATTCACTTGATCTTATGAAGCCTAAGAACTTACAACTCGGGCAAAGTTTCCTCTCTGAGGTCTCACGCGGTCTACAGGACCTCGGGCGGGCTGTGCGGATGGGGCACTGGGACCCGAGTTCCCGGGGTTGGCAATCCGACGATGAGCATTGCCCTGATCATCGTACGCCTGGAATGACTGGTTACTAGTGGCCTGGCGATTTCCAGTGAGCGCCCTCTGGGTAGTGTTTGGGGTCATGGCAGGGCCAGCCCGAGAATCGCTGGACACGATCGACGGAGTGCCCTCGCCGCGACGTGAGCCTGGGGGACCCTGTGCAATATTCTCGGGACGCCTGCGATAATCTGTTCCCGTCGTGGTGGTGTAGCTGCGCTCAGAGGCGCGGGTGCTGATAGAGGCGCCAGACTGTGTAGGGAATGCATGTCTTCGAGGCGGAGCGATCCTGGGTTGGGGTTGACCCGAGTAGCTCGTCAAGCTTGCTGTAGAAGCCTGTTGGCTATAGTTTGGCACATGACGCTCAACGATATTGTTCTCTCGTAGAGTCATCATATTCTCTTTTTCGAGTAGATGGGGTGGGACCCATGCTTCTGGCGATTGCGGACCAGACTGAGCACTGCTGCCCATGAGGCTCGACGGACCTGCATTTGAAGCTTGAGATCGAGCAGGAATGGAAGAACCGATACGAGAGGCTGAAGTAGCTGTAGTGGCTGCCTTCTTCACATTGGTTGCCATGGCTGGTGCCTTCGGACGAGTCTGAGCTGCGGTGACATTTGAAACAGTGACCTGGGTTTTAATACTATCAGCAGCAAATACTTCTCAATCGCAGGTAAAGGCGAACTTGCATCGTCCGAGTCTGAGTCCGAGTTGTTATCAAAAAAGTGGCCATGTCTCACGGAAGTTCCACGGGGAACATTGTAGTTGTCGTCCTCATCATCTGTGCCAAAATGTCTGTCATCGTCGTCGTCTTCATCGTCGTCGCCCAGGGTGGTACCAGCTGTCCTGACCGAACGGGCTGAAGCGAAGACAGCTTGATCATCGTCGTCATCGTCGTCGTCATCTTCATCGATTTCGATACCTGCCACAGCATTTGAGAAGCCCTGGTGCTCATCCGCAGCTTCATTGATCTCATTGGGTGCCGCTAGGGGTACTGTGTCATAGTCTTGCTCGACTTGCCACTGTGTACAGGCGATGCACCACTAGATTCATAGTTGGTTAGAAATGGATCAAGTTAGAGAATTCTCAATGAGGCTTACGGGGAGGTTGTTCCTTCTCTGATTACCGCTGAACTGGTCACGTGCCTTCCAAAGACCACAGGGACCATTGCACTTCAGACCTGTAGCTGGCTCACCAGAATGCTCACGACAGATCAAGCCAATGGAGGCGGGTGTGACGCGATCGTTGTGAGATCTCTTAGCACTGCGCCATTTAGCAAGTTGCTTGTTGGAAAAGCTGGAATTGGGCTTCCACTCTCCACCAATACTGCACTTGAATCTGTTCCATTATTGTAAGCAAACACGACAGTGGTGATTTCCATCCAGGCCACTCACGTTTGCGGTAGGGCACCGTTCTGGTTACTACAGACCCATCGTCAGTTGAGGCACACATGCAACATCGAGGCCTTTGCCTTGCTGCACTTACGACCTGTCTGCCAAGGCAGACGTGTTGCCGACGAGAGAAGGCATCTTCACGTCATTCGCTGTTTCACACGAAGACGAGCACGGTTCTACAGAGGGATGACGAGGTCAGCAGGGTCGTTGATGGGGAAAAAGAAGAGAGAGGGAAATGATGTTGGTCAAGTATGTATGACTAGACGAGAGTGTAAATTTTGTTGGGGAAAGATTGATGTGAAGGTGGCAAGGGCAATTGCTCTTGAGGCAGGATGAATATTTCACTTGAGTTCGGTTGCGCCAATCACGTGCCTCAAGAGTCATCAAATGGGAAAGAGCGGGTTCCGGCTTGAGGTTGAGTGTTCTCTGACAATGAGGATGAAGAGGTCGAAGAAGACGAAGAAGAAGATTCGGCATCACTTACTTGGTTGGTGTAGAACGTGGCCGCCAGTCGAGGGGAAGAAGGGGTAGGTGACACAGGCAAGCTGCAAACACAATCGATAGGATCAAATCGAGTATTTACTCGAACCTGTGAAGGGTTGGTGTGGGAAAAAGAAAAGTGGTGATGGTGGTCAGCAGAAGATGGAAGTTGAACAAGGACAGTTGAGGAAAATAATCTTGAGTTGTGTTTCGAAGGAAAGGACACCTCCTTATGTAGTAGGCAGCAACCACTTTGTTCCGGAAGCTGGGAAGGTGCAGGCCATCAGTCTGTGACAGACGAGCCGCAAAAAGATCTTTCTGTTGGGAATGCGCTTGGATTTGTGTCGTGAAGGTAGAGAAAAAAAATTTAGGCAACTCGAGATGAAGGTTTTGAGGTCGGCAGGTTGACAGGCTGAAGCCGACGACCATGTGTTGTTGACAAGGCCCCGATGTTGACGACGGCAATATTACCTAGAGTGAATTTGAGCGTCGAACAGACGTTATCTGATTGCTACACCTTCGGTTCCTCTTTGTTACATGTTTTGTTTGTAGTGTAGGAAGATAGACAGCTTAAAGATGCTTCTTAGTAACTGAAACACCTCGACTGATTACTATCGGGCAAGTGAAGAAATATTGGATTGTGTGCTTGCCAGAGGTTAGTTAAAAGCATGAATGAGATATGCCCCCTGCCAAGTCATCATTGCACAAAGAAGGGGACTGGAACATGCTTTGGTTTTACATATTGTACCTTGGTGGTCAGAGTTTATAACCTACTTTGCAGTGTTTGATGTGATCACGGCCCTTGCAGGTTTTTTGTCAATGATCCAAGAGACATGAAATATGTTCACCGATCCAAAAATAAAAAATGCATGCACATTCCACCTGATGTTTTGAGTTGTGAAAACAAATGAATTTACTGCTCATTGATAAATGCCCCCGAGACGGTGATTTATTAACAACAGACATAGGCAACCACCAATCTACACGTAGGCAGGAACTCAAGAAAGGATATACACACTTGAACAGTGTCTCGAGCTCCAGTCGTCAGCCAATGAACATATAACTTATGCTGGGTAGGCCACTGTAGTAGGTGATTTCAGCACTCTTCGTGTTTCAATCCCAGCTTTTGCGGATGAATTAGAGTAGCAACAACGTCTTGTTGGCCGTGTGACTAATGTGGTACATGACCGAAATCTAACTTTATGCTTTGGTGTTGCCGTACAATGGACTGGACATGTGGCACAAGATCAAGACAATCCAACCATGGGCTCCTCGTTAAATGATTTCCAGGTTTTGACAGAAAGTCAATATGACTCCTTTTTTATACGATTAGATCTGGGTGTGAATGCATCGATACTTTTTTATGCAATTGGTTGAGGCTTGGGGTGTTAATGACCGTCAGCCAGCTGTCTCCTATCTCATATATAACATCTTGGTTGGAACGTGATGAGCGACCGAGAATGAAGAGTTGCAGGATAATGCCAAGTTCACGAGATATATTGCGCGAATGAATGCTTGGAATGAGTCAGGCCGGGAAAAAAAAAAAAAAAAAGGAAGCCAGCGGTCAAAGCTGGATGACCGTGCGGACATTATTAGGCTGTTCAGATATACTCTGTACAAAGCAATGTGCCATTGAATCATTCTATTTCCCCACGACAAGAAGAAGTATTACGATGGCGGTCTTCATCGCGGCCGGCCCGTCTGCGACCAGATCTCCAAGACCATCTGGCGATATTGGGCGCACGGAGCAACATGGTGACCAGTCCGCAGAACTTGTTTACACGCGAGCCACGGACTATTGATAATTGGCTAGGGGTAGTCCAGGATAGCTTGATAACAACAGACAGGGTAAAATTGCCTCCCATTGTTATTAGTCGACGGCAATCAAGTGGCAATTCCCATGATTGACATATGATCACCATGTTGACATGATGGCCCCCTCCAACCCTCCCTTGCTGGGGCTAGGTCGAGGGGCGAGGGAGGGTCGTCGCATTTTATCGCTGGGACTGTCCATATCCCTAACTTTAATGCTTATGCCACATGGCTGCCGCCGCCAAGGGTCAGTCAGATCACTGATGAGGCCGCATGAGCGATTGGGCTCTCGCGATACGGGTGCGAAACTGAAATGCTGGCTGGATGCGGAAGGTTCACGTCCAATCGCCTGCCTTCTTCACCAAAAAAGCCTAATTCATCCGCGCGTCCTCGCACAACAGCCAGCACAGGTGAAAGAAGAGCGTAGCTAGAGGCTAATAAGATGGCAAACAAGGAGACATGTCCGCAAAAACGGTCCAATTCGTATCAGATGGTTTGGCGGAGTTTTGGCGTTGGGCCGGAGCTGATATATTGATGTTCATGCAAGCAAATCAGCCGCGCGACACTGGTGTTGGACGTTGCTGGCCGCTAGGATGAACAAACATTAAGTGCCAAAGTGCTGCTACGTGAAGTTGGCCGCCGCGAAGGCCCTCAGAACGCTACAGTTGCATACATTACAGCGCGCCTAAAACCCCAGGGATTTTGGGACTGCTCTACATTGCCTACCGTAGGGTTTAGAGCACGAATTCTCGTCTACCGCAGCACCTTTGCCATACATATGTTAAGTGCACAATAGCGCACAACAAGCGCGAACAATGGCCGCAGAAGACTATTTTCCCAATCTAAGGTAGGTAGTTCTGCAATTCGCGCGAGCTCCCTCTTGGGGTCAATTAGGCTGGTGTTCTTCTTTTTTGCTTCTTTTTAAGGTAACGAGCTGTTCCCGAACTGTGCCCATGCCACCATGTTTCAAATCGACGAGACCATTATGCGCCGACTGCTAGATTCTGGCTTCTCCGGGCTTTAGCGCAACTGTCGTCTAAACAGCAACCGCGCCGTCGGGGTCCAGGCAGAGCCAGCCAGCCCCGCGGTCGTCTTTTGGAGGAGAGGCATGCAACGAAGGAAAAAAAAAAAGCTCTTTGCAATCGTGATGACGAGCCAATGACCGAGTCATGCACTTCTACATTAATGCACACGCATTTTCTTTGGCGTTATCTGCCAGCTAGCCAACTTACCTGCCTACGCGTTTTTTTCTAGGTCGTGATAAATGATCGCAGAGGAGCTCCCGGGTGTTACGGCTCTCGTGCAGCGTCAGGTCTCTTTCGCGCAAGGTCGAGCTTGGGAAACTATCCAAGCATTTTCCCGATTCATGCAAGGTTCCAGGGCCAGATTGGCAGATAAACCACAGGCACGGGAAGGGAAAAGATGGTGTGAAGGTGGGAAGAAACCCCATCTGTCAGGGCAAAAGAATCGTTCCCCTCGTTCCAAAGCACGGGACCGCGGGCACCAGCAACAATGGCCAATCTATTTGTGGACCGGCTTCAATGGCTCAGGGGAGCAGGATGATCGGCAGGGCTAACGATACAGCGTTCTTTCACTACAGATACCTCAATATCCGCGGCGGGCACATTGTCAGATGAGGTATCGGGCTCGGAGCAGCGTGGTACCCCACACGATCGAGCAGGGCCAGTCGAACTGCTAGGCACTTCTTCAAGTTCACAGGAATCTCTTTCCGGAACCCATTTGCAGCAACCGGCGGGAAATGCTGCCTCTTGTCCAAAGTTCTGTCTGATTTTGGGTAGGTTTTAGCACTCTGGCGGTCGACCGTCGGGCAGCGCTTGGCTCGATCTGTGGCGCCCAGGGCCGAAAATGGCAATAGCGTACTGCACGTCGAAGGTGCCGGTTCCACTGCCAGTGAATAAAAGCTTTCCAAAATGCTCACAAAAGATGGATGTTTTTTTATTCTTGGAGGTTGGGGAATACGTGTTGTATGTGAGCGCCATGAGGAACTGACGACGCCCGGTCCGGTCCAGCAAAGGAAAAGAATGAGATTATTGGCACGAAACCTGGCATTTCACGGGGCCCTCGAGGTAACGATTCGTCACCAGAGCATATTCACTGGATCCTGGTGGTTTCGATTGGGTTTGGTTCAACCACATGCCCACGGGCCTCCCCCTTTTGCTTGTTGAGGTTTAGCTGCTTTTTGTGATCTCCCTTGCTGGTTGGCCATTGATTGCCATCACGTCGCGTCTGTGCCAGGCAAATAAAATGCAAATGGCACATGGTATTTTCAGTATTTCTCCAGTGGATAAGAAGATCATCCCATCATCAAGTTGAGAAGGTCTAGTCAAGGGATTGAATTGAGCAAACGGTATTTTATTCGGGTCTCCAGTGGTGCATCGCTGCAGCAAGCAATTGTATTGGAAACGGTGCAGCAAGGACGGTGGACTGTGGCCCAAAAACCCACCAATCCTGGGCTTTTGTTTAATGTTTCCATGCCGCTCAACTTAGGATTTTGGTTCAATGTTTGTTCGAAATCAGCACACCAAGGATCGGCATTGCGCCGACCGTATGGTAGTGTGTTGAATGGCTGGTAACAACTAGGTAACGACGACTGCCGCGGTCGGCATGTCCCATGCTGGCGACGTTCAAGTCTACCTGTGACTAGAGATGTCTGGTGTGCTGGCATTGAGCGAAAACAAGATCCCATCCATGCTCAGAGGCCCGAGTTCCCACTGCTCTCGAGACTATTGGCTTTTGCAGTGTTGACCGTCTTTTCGACGACGGGTTGTCTGGGGAATCATAACTGTTCTTGCGATGGATCTCGTCGCCACGATTTTTTTTTTCTCTGGGGCCCTTTTCGAATGTTCGGTCGAGCATCCATTTTCATGCATGAACGAACATCAAGAACATACGGTATGTAGGCGGTACGGGAATTCGTGGTGATGGCGGAGGTACATATGTTTGAGAGGCTATTTGAGCCGTTCTTATCGTGCCGGCAGCGCGTTGGCATTGGCATGCATATGACATAACTCTGATCCGTAGCACGGGGGAAATACATCATCGGCCTGCCGCTCAATCAGAAGCGCAAAAGACACATTTTTTTCTTCATTAAGATTAAGTGTAATTGCTCATGGTAGGTAATGTACTTCGGTACCTTGTACTTTTACGCACTGAGTGAGAGATGCATTTGTGCCACAGTACGAGCTGCGCGATCACTCACTAGATCCGTGGAGCATACATGGATCGACACCAAATGCTAAACAGCTCAAGTGGGTGCTGGCACTTGCTTGTCATGCTGGGCTTCTACGTTTCGAGCTGCAGTAAAATGGGTCGCACCACACTGTACGGCTCAAGCCGTTGGCGGAGGATTTCCAGAAGAATCATGCCCGTCAGCATTGGAAACAGAGGGCTGGCACAGTGTCCGTATCTCGCAGCTTTGCAACCGGCGCTTCCTCTCACACCCAATAGAGGCAAGGCAAAGTGCTGGGTTCACTGTCTGGCTGATGGAGAAACATGAGTAATAAGTCCGTACCACCTTACCTTAGTAACGTATGTGCACAGTAATCCTTCTGAGCTTCGCCTCGTTGAAAGATCTGACAATAGAGATGGCGGCCCAACAGATAAAAGAGGTCAGAGAATAAGTCAGTCACACCTGGTTGCTTCCGCCGTCATCTCGGAGGATGAGTCTCTTCCACAGTCAATGTAATAGATGAAATGTACGCATGTAGCTCGTACATGGCCTGTCCGGAGGAAGCAAAAAAGAAAATTATCAGAGATGTGATAATCAAACTAAAATCATGACGAACCCGCTGCAACTGTAACGCATCGAATTATGGCACTCTCCTTTCAGACGGACCCCCTGCCTGTCTGGGTCCTCGAGCAAATTGGTCCATTTTGGGCCCCCCTTGGGTAAGAGTGACAAGAGTGACCACGGTTGACCTGCCCCCTCCAAATCGTCGAGTTAGCGAGATTGGGGTCTGCCCGTCCCCCGGTACCTGTGTTCATGCTAAAAAGGGTGGCATCAAATTCACGCCAGGGGGGGTCTCTTGTCCTGTCTTGTACGTAGGTACCGAAGGGGGGACTTCTGAGGGGGGGCAACCAGCAGAAGCCACAGATGCTTTGACATCCGCTGCCGCGCCGCCGCTACGAAACTGGGACTCGTCTCCATTCGCCGTCCCCCCAAAGAGACGCCAGAGAGAACCACCTACTGGGTCCCTCTCGTTGGCGAACAGCTCATCTCACTTCTCTCTCTCTCATTACAATCCACCACTCACTTTCGCTCGAATCCCGAAACGGCAGAGACGAGTTCATGGCAATTCCTTCAGCGCTTGCTAATCATTAGCACAGCGTCGGTCTGATGCTATTCCTGCGCTCCATGCTCTGTTCTCCCTCTGTCTAACCTTTTACTATTCGTTTCTCTCTCTCACAAGTTCCGCCCCCAAGCGCGCGCGCGTCTGTGTTCTCTGTACCTCGAGCACACACACAGCTCGCGACCGGCAGACAACTTGGCCGCGGCAGCTGCTACACCACGAGACAGCGCTTCTCTCCCTTTCCCGGCCTGTCATTTGGGCATCATCTGCAGCTATCAACAACAATCAAACTGCTCAGAGATTGAAAAGACCTCAAACCCACCAATATTCATTCGCTCCTTATTTCCCACTGTGCATCAACCAACTCTTTCCGCGTTCCCCGGTCACCTCGGGTTCAGTCATTCTCTCTTTTCCCTAGACAAGCATCATTCGCGCTAGCAAGGTCTGCATATTTCGAGAAGCTCACAACCCAGCTCGTCGAACATCAATCAGCCTTGACCAAGACCCGCACCCCGATATTCTGGTTCCATTATTCCCTGGTCCCCTAATCCAACGCACTATCCCAAGAGACCTCCTGTCCAACTCCCTCATTATCACTGCTATATCGCCTTTTTCCTTTCCCTTTTCATATTGTCTCGCATTCTGTCGACGCTATTCCACCTCACATTACTACACCAGAAGAGGAAATAGACAACAACGATCCGGCCTTCAATAATCTGACGCGTCCTACTCGAATTCGCCTGTTGCTTTTCGACACCCGCCTTCGATCTGAATGAGCCGAGAACTGCTATAGCTCTGCCACAGAGCTTTACTTCAAACCCTCCTGGGTCACCATACTGACACACGTCGGTAGCCTATCTCGCCAAACCGAGTCTGGGCTATTGACGCACAGTTAATGGGATAAACGCTGCCACTTGATAGAGTCTCATAACTGTTTTGAAGCGTTCGCCATGACGGTAGCTCACGATCTGGCCCACAGGGGCTCTGCGCCCATTCACACCTCGTCCAATATGGCTCTGGAGGACCGCTTCGAAGTCTTGAAGGAAATAGGAGATGGCAGCTTCGGTAGCGTGGTGTTGGCTCGAGTCCGCAGCGCAGGAGCCAGTGTTGCCCGGAGAGGCACTGTCGTATGTCTTTCGACATCCCACCTGAATGTTGTCGATTTACTGATCTTGGAAATAGATTGCCATCAAGACCATGAAAAAGACCTTTGAGTCTTTTGGTCCATGTCTTGAGCTTAGAGAAGTGGTGTTTTTGCGAACCTTACCACCTCATGTTCACTTGGTCCCGGCCCTGGACATATTCCTGGATCCTTTCAGCAAGAAGCTGCATATTGCCATGGAATATATGGAGGGTAATCTGTATCAACTGATGAAGGCTCGGGATCACAAACCACTCGACAACGCCAGCGTGAAGAGTGTTCTATTCCAAATCATGCAAGGATTGGAACACATACACGCTCACCACTTCTTTCACCGCGATATCAAACCAGAAAATATTCTAGTTTCGACCTCGGCGCACCAAGACTCGATTAACTCTTTCAGACGGTACTCGGCCCTCGTGACGCCTCCCTCGACCCCCCCGAGCTACACAGTTAAGATTGCGGATTTCGGTCTTGCTCGCGAAACCCACTCGAAACTGCCATACACAACATATGTATCCACACGATGGTACCGTGCACCAGAAGTCCTGCTGCGGGCAGGAGAGTACTCTGCACCCGTAGATATTTGGGCTGTTGGCGCCATGGCTGTCGAAGTGGCAACCCTGAAGCCGCTGTTCCCGGGTGGTAACGAAGTTGATCAAGTTTGGAGAGTGTGTGAGATCATGGGAAGTCCAGGTAATTGGTATAACAAGGCTGGCTCTCGTGTCGGTGGAGGAGACTGGAGAGAGGGTACCAGGCTGGCAGGCAAGCTTGGATTCTCATTCCCCAAAATGGCTCCTCATGCCATGGATACCATTTTGCAAACCCCGCAATGGCCATCGTCGCTTGCTCACTTTGTTACCTGGTGTCTGATGTGGGATCCAAAGAACCGTCCTACATCAACGCAGGCACTGGCTCATGAATACTTCACCGATGCTGTTGACCCTCTCAGGCCGAGGTCATCTGCTTCCCGGATTTTGGGCAGGAAACCATCAGAAATTGGACGAAATGCGAAGGACTCATCCCCCGGACCTACCTCGTCGAAGCCTTCCTGGTTCCGGAAATCGCTCATCGGGCGTACCGATAGCACGGAAACCGTTACTGTTCAGGCCGTAACTGCTAAGGACCCTGTCGCTGCACATCCCTCGCCTCCGACGGTGAGTGAGATTCCTGCCGCCAAAGTACGTCCACCAAATGGCAAGCGAACGACGTGGACAAATGGACCGTCCAATGTTGCCCCGATCCATATCCTTCCCACCATCAAGCCCATTTCTCCAATGTCGGATACCGTTCATGCCCAGGCATCGAACAGAACGCCTTCATATAACGACTCATACGCTAACGGCAATGTCCGAAAGGTGTCGATGGAGGAGAAGGCGGCCAAGAAGATTGGACGACAGCTTTCAGTGGCATCAAGCACCAACAACTACGCTGAGATCCATCGTCAGCAAGCCGAACGAGCATTGAATGGCAACTCCGGTCTGGTTTCCCCGCCGAGCGCACACAAGGAGAGTTTCTTTTCGCATTTACGGAAGCGGGCAAGACGTTTTTCAGGAAGGCACCAAACTCCAGTATCCCCAGCGTACGATGATATCGAGGCCCAAGCTGGCTGCGGTCCCTGGGCAAGCAACAGATCGTCAATGGTGATTGACCAGCAGCCCGGCCCCGTTCCCACGAAAATCGAAAACTACGATTCCAGCCTCGAGACATCGCAACCTCCGATTCCTCCCACTCACCTGGCTACGCCGGCGGGCAACCTGAAGCGACACCATTCTCTGCCACACCACCAACCTCGGTCTGTTGACAACCTCATTGGTGCTGCGAGGAGTGTTGGGCCTGTCTCGAGCCGGACAAGGAGAGCACAGGTGCCCCATGGCGTACAACAGTATGATGCACCGGCAGAAGAGGACGAGCTGCTGGACGAAGTGTTGAACTCGACACAGCATGCCATGAAGCGCATGGAAGGCGATGGGAAGCCTGGGCTGCATCAATCAACCAGCAATCTTGCCTTATCGAACCCGTACCCTACCCCTTCGCCATCCGCCAGCGGCAACCAAGTTCTCTTTGGTGACTCGCATGAGGTGGTGACGCCGAAGCCTCTTGATCTCAAGAAGACGGTTCACGATGCTCAGAAGTGGCCGACGCCACCCTATGAGGAGAGTGAATGGGCAAGCTCGGCAGCTGCTAGTATTTGGGCAGCCGGCAACAGGTTCTAAACCCATGTTTGGTCCTAAGTGTGCTTCAATTGGATTTTTGCGACACCTGAAATTGTCTCACTTCTCATGGCAACGGTGTTTTGGGCGCTATCGGTTTCTTTCATCATCTTCCGGGAAAATCCACATGGCCGGCATCATTGTGTTTCGCGACGTTCATTCTCACGTCTTCAAACAGCGATTTCGGCTTTTCGACTATGTTGAGGTCATCAACGAGTTGACACGACCGGCTACTTGTTACTCTCAAGACTACGCCGGCATTCTTGCTACATGTTGATATTTCCAACTCTTTTATTATTTTTCTTTTCTTTTGACAAATACCCAGATATAGAACTCAAGGCTGTACAAGGTTACTGGACTCCCCATATTTGTGCATATTTTCGTTTGTTAGAACTTGGTGATGGGACCCGCGACCCAGTGTCAGTTTGCAAGAATCGCGGACTCCTTATATTGTACAAGAAGAAAAGTGTTGTCGAGTATAGTTGGTAGATATGCTTCAAAGTATTCCTCGCCTCATGCGGGCTGGATTGATGTGGTATACTAGTTGCGGGGGGCATATGCACGATTGCTTTGTCATTTATGGGGGACATCTTGGTGACGGTATATACACATATATATCATATACAAAGAAGGGTAGAATTCCCCAGAAAAAGACGTCGGGCATAAGATCCCATTTATCATCTCGAACAACATCTTGACTTGATTGGACCAATGTCGTGATTCCACATAGCTCATGAGTAGCAGCATCGCTGATGGGAACAGCAGCATCTAGCTTCACAGGTAATAATGATGAAATAGCAAAGGTTATCATTTTAAGCCGACTCGAAACGGTTCACGATACTCGTCAAACCACAGCACTGTTCATCAAGACTGACGATGTGATATCTCATTTCTCGGACAATTATACACATGTGACAGCTTTTCCCGCCGTGTCGACCTACTTACTAGCGAGAGAGGATTCTCGGCTTATTCCAGCGAGAGAGAGACATCGTGTGCTACCTCAACTACCTTGCATGCAAGCCATGCAATGCAATGCAGGAACGGTGGCCTAAGGCTGCGCCTCAAAAGCGGGAGTAGAGGAAGAGAGGCTGTGTACTCTGTAGAATAGGTACGGCGACTCTACCCAGATTTGGATAGTGCTAGGCCGGTGGGATGAACTCAGTTTCGAATAGTATTATTGTTCTTTCGTGTATCGAAACTGGCCATCGATATACAAGCATTCTTGGCATCTAGCTCTCTAGAAAGGACAGAGTTGCAAAGCTTGATCGTGGGATTTCGGGATGGGTTACTACCTAGACGACCAACTACGAATATTCACGACTTTGTAGTGGGTTTTCCGTAGCTAAAAATGTAACCACGCAGCACGTACTAAGGAGGGTAGTACAAGGTAGCTCGGCGGCCCACGCCCGCCATCTTTTTTGCAGTCTACTCGCTTCTGGTCTTCCTGATTCAGGCCACCAGGCAGCAGAATAAATCAAAGCACCAGCCGTCATTTCTTCCCTACGTGCTTGTAGGTACATGCTATACACCCCTGGACAGCCAACGAAACCGATGCAGGAATCGCATGGATTTGCACCATCAATCGGGTCCTATCTGCAGGTCTGTTGCAATACTATGGGGTGAAATACTGTAGCCTATTTCTGACGAGACTAGTTGACATACAATCTGACGTCAAAAGTGTCTTCCTTATTTCTGTGCGGCTCTTTGATAAACATTGGAACAATAACTATATTTTCTTCCAAGAGCTAAAACGTTGTCAATTGCTTTACATATTAGCCACTGGTGCAACTCCACTCTCCCTAATTGGAGAAGACACAGCCCAGGGACGGTAGCGACTCTTATTTGTTCATTGCTGCTGTCAGACGGACTGATTGACCTGTACTTTTTTTTGATTCTGACACTGCCCCGCTAAAAAAACGCCCGCCCGTTCAAGCGACGGTATCTCTCCTGATATTCTTACGCTGAGCCACATTCTTATTCATCCTCGAAAATCAAACCTGCTGCCTTTCTTTCACTTTTCTTTTCCTCATTGGATTCGATTATCGTAGGATATCGCAGCCATTTCCCAACGGCCCCCCCTCCTCATATAGGAGATCAGACCTATCAGGCGGAACGGGAATAGTACAAAAGCGTACCAACGGCTTCGGAGGGCAACCCGGTCTTTAGCGACTGGGACTTGGGGCCTGCTGCCCCTCCTTTCGCGCGCGACGTCTTATTAGTCAGTCACGTTTCTCCCGTATCCCGCGTGCCTCGACGTTATATATCCAAGAGAACCCCGAGACTCGGCCACAACAGCAGCACTCTCGGGCGGCGGCTGCCAAGATGAGTTTCAATCTACCGGTACGGTCCAGTCGAAGCCAGAGAAATCAAGATAGCCGGGACCGGTACTTTGGCACCTTTACCCCGGCATCGTCGGCCGAGGCCATCAATGGCCCGGTCCGGGAGTTCGCCCCTATCAGCGACCGGCTTATAGTCGGTGTAGACTTTGGTACTACCTTTTCTGGGTGAGTATGTGATTGTGCTCTTTTGTAGACTCGTTGGCTCGCCTCTCATTCACGAATTACCCATTCCAAATCACAGACGCATGTGTGCACCATCTCATCCACAATCTCACCGCCTCCAACCGTTGAGAAGACATATATTTTATGATCAATCCCACCAAGTTACCAAGGCTGATTGATTTTCAAGCGTGGCAGCAGTATATACATCTACCCCTGATGATGTAGAAATCATCAAGACATGGCCTGGCGGCAACGGCATCACCTCGGACAAGGTACCAACCGAGATCTCCTATGACACGCCTGCCAACGCCAACGCCAACGCCGCCGCCTCCCCGGCCAGCTCGACGACGACGGTAGGGTCGGGGTCGGGGTCGGTGCCGGGGCCGGCGGTGAAATGGGGCTTTCAGTTCAAGCCCGAGGAGTCGCGGCTGCGGTGCATCAAGCTGTTCCTGGACCGGTCGCAAAAGCTGCCCTTTTACGTGAGCCCGCAGGAGACGGCGACGCAGCTGCGCAAGTACAACAAGAACGTCGTCGACGCCGTCAGCGACTACCTGACGCAAATCTACCGGCACACCATGGACACGCTGACGCGCCGCTACGGCGAGTCCTTCATGGCCTCGACAAAGGTCGACTTTGTCCTCACCTGCCCCGCCGTCTGGTCCGATGCCGCCAAGAACACGACGCTGCAGGCCGCGGAGAGGGCCGGCATGGGCGCCAAGTCTGACATTCAGATGATTAGTGAGCCAGAGGCCGCTGCCGTGTACACGCTCAAGGCTATCCAGCCGAATCATTTGAATGTGGGAGATAATTTTATTGTTTGTGACGCTGGTGGTGGAACAGTAGAGTAAGGTTTCAGCTCATTGTTTTAAAGTATGAATCTTCTGCTAACATGCCTGTGAATAGCTTGATTGCCTACAAGATAATATCTCTAAAACCATTGCGGGTTGAGGAATCCGCCGTGGGTACAGGTGGTCTCTGCGGCAGTGCCTTTTTGAATTATAGATTCGAGGAGCATGTTCGAACTCGCTTGGGCCATAGTCGCTTTGATGAGATGAAGATGAAAAAGGGCAAGACGTGGCAGATGGGTCTCCGATATTTTGAGGAATTTGTCAAACGAAACTTCAACGAGGATGAGTACCAAGAAGTGAACGTTCCGTATGTTTTAATTGCATCACTTCCGCATTGATTCTTAAACTAAACCGTCGCAGATTCCCTGGACTTCCCGACGATGAGGAAGCTGGTCTGGACTCTGGCTTTCTGGTCCTGACAGCGGCTCAGATCAAGGAAATCTTTGAGCCGGTAGTCAAGGAAGTGTGCGACCTCGTGCAGGGCCAGGTCAACACGGTGCGCGGCAAGGGCGGGCTCGTCTCGGGCATCGTGCTCGTCGGCGGCTTTGGACAGAGCGACTACCTGTACCGGCGCATGAAGGCGCACTTTACCAGCGCCGCGCCGCCGCCGTACACGGAGCGCCCGACGCACGCGAGCGGCGCCGCGTCCCTGTCCGAGAACGGCAGCATCGAGGTCATGCAGCCCATGTACGCCTGGACGGCCGTGGTGCGCGGCGCCGTGCTCCGCGGCCTCGAGGGCAACATGGTCATTTCCCGCAAGGCCCGCATGCACTATGGCACCAGCTACGCTACCGTCTATGACGAGTCCAAGCACAGCGTATCGGAGCGCTACTGGTCGCCCCTGTGGGAGCGCTGGATGGTTTCGGATCGTATGCAGTGGCATATTGCAAAGGTAAGCAAACACTATATGCGGAGTGCATCTTCTTTCGATAGTGTCCCTCTATCTGCCGGGGTGATCGACTTTGCTGACTTGCTTGACTTTAGGGAGAAGCCATCTCACCGTTATCGCCCATTGCCTTTCATTATACACGAAATTTCAGGCCAGGGCAGTCACTCATCGTGACGGACGACTTGATAGCCTGCGAAGCGGATGAGCCACCAGTGGCATACGGGCGCGAGCTAGTCCACGTGTGCACACTGACGACGGACCTGAGTGCCGTGCCGAGGAGCTTATTTACCCGGTTGACGACGACGCGTGGTGTCGAGTTCGATAACCTCGACTTTACCCTTGAAATGATTGTCGACAGCGCCGGGCTCGGGTTCGAGTTGAAGGTGGACGGAGTTAGATATGGTCGTGTCGAGGCAGAGTTCCATTGAACTAGGCAATCGGAAGACGACTGCTTGGGGTTTGATATAAAAGGAGAAAGCGGACGGCATTGATCACGTCCTAGCCATGGCAAAAGAGCAGCAAAACTACCATTGGATAAGTACCTAGATAACCAGACTACCTAATTACATCAAGATCTTCAAAACCATGTTGACCGACCAGAACGTCGCGTATTAGTGCAAATTCTCATCATTTTTTCGAAGACCAACTAGTGAAACATGTTCACGGAAACTGTGGTGCTTCAAAGATTGAGGTGCTGAGAGTGTATCGGGAATTCAAGCTGACCGATTGAACCATCAACCAGCTTCTGCATCGATAGCCTTTATGCGGTCTTGAGAACGCACCAATGTCATAAAGATCTAGGAAGGTGCAGAGACAATTGATCACTTATCCTCAACGAAATAGGATAACATTACCCTGCTGTAGAGTTTCTGTCAACGCCAAAGATATCCTGTGATGGTTAGTAATGATACACAAATGGGCTTCATCATGACTACCTTACCCGTATTGCCTGAAGTTTCTCGGATTGGTCGAACCCTCCACCTGCTAGTTCGAGCTTTCTCTTCTGGCGGAATAGCACGTTGCTCTGCAGTGAATGATTAACGTCAAGTCCGAGTCAGGGAACAGAAGACGCACCTCTTCAATTGTGTTCTTCATGATGTACCGAATGATGATGACTTGGTCCGTCTGACCGAGGCGAAGTGCCCGTCCGATGGCTTGAGATTCAATCGACGGATTCCATTGCGGCTCGAGGAGATATATGCGCGATGCAACTGCCAGATTGAGCCTGTAAGATTAGTAATGATGAGTCGAGCTCTGGTGTTGAATATAGGTCAAGAACTTACCCTACTGCTCCAGTACCCAGCGTCATCAGCAAAATGTTCGCTCCACTAGGAGACCGGAAGTTCTTCAACACGCCAAGACGTTTACCCAAGGAGACAGAACCGTCGATGATCTCATGTCGTATGCCGTGGGTGGTGAAAAGCTGACTGACGAGATTAAGCGTCTTCTTCCACGAGGAAAATATGATGCTGATCGCGGTGGGGTCAGCGATATTGTCTTTTTTTGACGATACATCATGGAGCTATAATACCTCTTGTGTTGAGAATCCTGGATTACGTCTGACAAGAGCGCCTGCAACTTTGATGGATACGGCACAGTGTTGCCCATGCCATTGTTTATATCCCGTCGACGTGTCTCGATGTGCATATTAACCGATGGCAATGTGGTTTCGGATACTGAATCAGGCTGAGAGATACAAGTAGGGCAGCTCTTCTTCTTCTCAGAAAGATGAATCGGCACGCAGTTGTGGCAGAGCAGATGAGAGCATCCAGTAATGAAGATACCACCATCATTACGGGGGTCTTCATTAATGAAATAGATTGTCGCAGAACAGTAAGCACAAACGTCTTGACCATGCTGTTGGAGATAGATCAGGGCCTCATCTGGGTCCGTGGGCAGACCTGTAGGCCCGGATTGCATCACCGCATTGACACGACCATTGTTGCAGAACAGCCGAAGTTTGAGTAACGATTCGAGAAAGGCGGAATTGATATTGCTCTTTCCACGTCGACTCACTGCCATGTCAATCTCCATCCGGCCCTGGGCGAGTAAGTCCTGATAGTCCGAATGTTCTGATTGTGTCAAAACTAGTCTTCGTTGCTTTGATATGGGTTCTGGTATGTCCAAGCACTGCTGTCGTGTTCTTCGAAGGCAGACAGCACGGAGCAGTATTTTGAGGTTCTTGAAGCGTGATCGCGATCCTGACTCGATGGGATTGGTGATCAGCTTCCGAAATGCTGGCGTCTGTTCCAGTATCGGTACTTTGAGAAAAGATATCAATGCTCCGAGGTCTTCGAGGCTGTTTTGAATAGGCGTGCCGGTGAGGCACCAGCGATGTAAGGCAGCAATACTGGCGACAGCCTGGAATTGTTTCGTGGATCGATTTCGTATGTCGTGGGCTTAATCTACGTTAGAATTTACCTGGTCTGAATCTAGGCACACCAAAATACCTTCATCCAAGACAATCCTGAACCAGTTGATTCTAGATAGAGTATTGTCACCGCGACGGAACTCGGCTGCTACAGTAGCATAAGTCGTAAATATAATCGGTCGCTCATGGAGATATCGTGTTTCTTTGTGTCGCCAGGAACCGATGTGTCTGTGGAACGGAAGGGCACCATTGGTTGTATGTCTGCTAAGTCGTTAGTGAGGTGCATATCGTAACCTCACCAGGATGTGCATACTTGTTGAGTTCCTCCACCCAATTGTCGATCAATACTAGACAATTATCAATATTTTCTGTACCAGTTTCAGGTGACGCTCGATGATATACTTACGTGATGAAGGCGCAATTATAAGGGTGGCTTTAGAAGCCACCTTTCTCTCTGGCTGTGAAAGACGTTGTTTCTTCTCAGCTGCCACAAATGCCTCGCCACGGTCGAGAGAGCTTGCAATTGTATATATGACGACGAGCGACTTTCCAAGCCCCATCTCGTCTGCGATGATGCCGCTCCTTGCGTCGGAACGCTCTGGCCGCTTTGCTCCACTGAGGACATGCTGATAACTATATGTTGAGATGCTCAGTGCCGGACACTCCAATGAACAACCAGTGAACAACGAGGAAGTGCACCTACAATGGTTCGTCTGCATCCTTATCATTGTATTGCCAAAGACTTAACTCAGAGTCTATGTGCTCTGTTTCTCTTCCACAGATGAAGTCAATCGCTTCCTTCTGGTGGCTAGATGCAGCATAATTAGTACAAAAGAGAATATTTGGCATTGAGAATGCTTGACTTACTCAAAGAGTTGACTTTTGATATCAGGTACAGTAGCTATTTCCTTGATATTGGCACGATGCGACAGTGAATCAAGAATCGAGTCAACCGTTGTAGTATCCTGCCCTTTTGCTGAGATTCCTCCTGCTTCATCCAGTGCTCCATGCACGTCACTGGTGGATATTTGCGATGCTCCAGGCGGAAGCCGGTCTGGAAGTCCTTCTATCTTCATTATTTGTGGGTTATAGTACTCGATAGCACCAATTCCATGCTGTGGCCATTGTAAAAATATGCCAAGTTTTGACAAAATGCGCCCAATCTCTCGAGCATCCAACTTTGAGCCGTAGATGTTGATTTCTGCAGGGAGATGATCCGGAGTCTCGCAATTATGGGAGCGCATTGCTGCAAATAAGTCTTTACTTGATATAAAGACTTGAAAACGAAGTCTGTTGTTAGCCACGAGGTCGTGCAGGTGTCGGCAAAGGCCCTTGTTCAGGCGGCCGAACTTCACTTGCTCATGTCTCAAGGTAAGGAAAGCGCCTTCTTGAATGACAGCAAAAGATTGCACTGAACTCCTTCGCCAGGAGCCAAATTGTTTGAGAGCCACGACATTATGCGGATTCACCTTGACGTCAATGATCTAATAGATTCTGGTCAGTTGAGGAAGATGCTGGAAATATGGTGACCTACACTGCCAAAACATGCCATGTCATTGCTGGCGGCGCTGACATGCTGACTGCGAAGCGGTGCATCTGACGATGAGTTGTGCGACTGCGGATGGCCCGCCAAGTGATGCTCATCTGTATCAAATGGGTATGGTCTTTTCAGCGTAGGGACACTTGTCAACACATCTGTGGGAGCTGCTGGAGAATTCATATTGAAGGAAAGAAAATATCCAAGCGCTGTAGAAGCGAACGTGACGCGCGAGTGATGGGACAAAGTCGACCTGCTAATATTAAAGATACGAAGCTCAATCAAAACCTAGGTGATAGAAACGCCCTGTGTTGCGCATGCGCGCGCGCGTGGTGGCGCAAAGACCCCAGACTATCCATGATGCTCGTTGGGTCACTTACCTTGAGGTATCGACTGTCGGGTATGAGTGCAGCGGGAGCTGGATCGGGGCGGTGCAGCAAATGAGGGGTTCTTCTCAGAGCCTCATGGAGAAGTGGTACGACGTAGAAGGCAGCCTTCCGATCTCTCCTTGTACCGTGTGTAACAGACGGTTGAGCCTTACTGCGACCCTATTAGCATCATCGGCTGCTTTGGGGTCTGCCATTGAGGCAGTGTAAAGACATGACATGACGACCTAATATTTAAACCAGACCTACATAGGTATGCGACTAATCGTGGCTTGGCCTGGAAAAGCAACAAATCATGTATGATTTGTGGCGGTAGGTGTAAGCCCGTTACCGCTGGCTTATGCCTGCTGAATGATCGCGGATAAGTAGTAGGTACTAGGTACCTACCTGGTAATTGGCCCGCTGAAAGCACTAGCTTTAGTGAGTTCTGGCTCATGAATCTGAGGAGGCAAGTCTAGGTACTCTGAATAGCCTGCTACTATACATGTAATGTCCTGAAAATAGCGGAGACAAACCGATTTCTGCTTGCGAAAGACTACTTGACGCACCTATTACCTGATAATAGATAACAACCCTAGATCATCTCAGTGCTACGACTGTGATTGAGTCGCGTGTAGGGCACTACATGGCGTCAGCAGTAGGTAATGCGGGCTGGATTGCTGCGGCTCTCAACACATTGGTCGCTACTGGATGCTTCCGAGGTAGTAGGTACATACCTAGGTACCGTGGTAAGACACACCCTGCCGCTGCGTTTCCATCACCATCAACTGACCGTCCCCTGCATATAAGAGTTTTAGTTGGCCCTTTGGCCTTGCAAGTTTCTAGGGACGGGTTGAGCTGTTCCTTCTATTGTACAATCTGCTGTACTACTTTGGTATCTTGCGCAATTGTTTATTGGATCACGGTAAAAAGTATGTCAGAGGAATGCAATAATAAAGTATGAACAATGAGCGACAATCATCAACAGTCGTCATTTGATAAGGCGATCGGGGAATTTACGCAGGATTTACGGAGAAGAGACGTGGAAGACTTTCACTCCACGAAGCTTCATCACTTGAAGACAACTATCGCCAACTTACAAGCTGAGCAACACTCGCACCGACGACTACAGGACCTGACCCGGCTGCAACGCTTCCTTGAGGCAATTGAGCAGTTCGGAAAAGTAATCTCGACTTTTTATCGCAACAATGACGTGCTTGCATTTGTCTGGGTAAGGACCCAAGTTGGCCCTTCACTATTGTACTTTTGAGCTCATTGTATCTAGGGACCCCTCAAGTTTTTGCTCCAGGTATGGCGCGTTCACAACATGCACTCAACCCTTGGCGACTGATGGATGTAAGCTACCTAGGCAACGAGCATCAATGACAAAGCATTCGGCGAAGTTTTGAGTGCATACGAGCACATGGGAGAGAATCTTCCACTTCTCGTACAGTGTCAAGGCCTATTTCGCGTCAGACCGCACATGGTCCGAGTCCTCGCTCTCATGTATGAGGGGATACTCAAGTTTCAGCGCATCATCTTGCGCTACTTCCAACAGCCCCGTCAGTCTTGCATCTCCTCTTCAACATTGATCGCCAATCTAATAATGACGATTCAGTTTGGCAAAGAGTTTTTAGTGAATCATGGACAACATGCAAGTCTCGCTTTTCCAACATTTTCCGCGACATTGCCCAACATCGCAGCTTGATTGAAAGCCAGGCCACCCCTTCCCAAGTCGAGGAGATTCAGGAAAACATCCAGCGGTCCCGACAGGCTCAGGAAATCGAGTTCGATGAGCAAAACGAACGACGACTCGGAGAGGTTCATAACTGGCTAAGACCAGCGGATGTGGACGTCGACCATGCAACTTTTCTTAAGGTTCGTGCGGATTATCCCGGAACAGGCAAATGGCTTCTTGAAAACGAGTCTTTCAAGGATTGGTTTCACCCGCAATATGCCCCGGTACCTCCTTTACTTTGGCTCAGTGGCATCCCTGGAGCAGGTAGGAAATTGATCAGCTTTCTAACATACCGCCTGAATATACTCTAACATAAAACAGGTAAAACAATGCTTGCTTCTCTGGTTGTACAGAAAGCGTCAGAGCTCAAGCCTGCGCCAACCGTGTTATATTTCTACTGCAAGCACGAAAACCCGGAACGGGATAACTTCGTTGCCCTTGGACGAAGTCTACTTGCACAATTCTTACATCATAACAACGAGCTATTGCCTTCTTTTTACCAGAAGTTCTGTCGCAGCGGTCAAGTTGTCCTGTCTTCTCCAATTCTGGTTGAAGAACTCCTGACTTTAGCTTTTGGAAACTGCAAAAGCGCATATATTATCCTCGATGGCTTGGACGAGTGTCCCCGCGACCAGCGAAAATACATCACAAAATGGTTCCGTAAGCTCATCGAGGATCTTCCTAGCAAAGAGGCCGACCGCTTGCGCTGTCTCTTTGTTAGTCAAGACGATGGTCCTGCTCGGAAAGACTTTGACGACTTGGCTAGCATCAAGATTGCAGATGAAGACACTCAGCATGACATCGAAGAATATTGTCGGGTCCAAGCTAGGAAGCTACTCGAAAACAATCCGTCTCTGCCAGGCGAGAAGGTTGACTGGATCGCAATGACTGTGTCCAAATCCGTAAAAGGCAGGTTGCCCCATCATTCGTGCAGTTTCTTTTTCATTCACTCGCTAACAAGGCATCAAGGACTCTTCTTGCTTGCTAGTTTGATATGGACGAACCTGTCCAATCATACTTCAATTGAGAGGTTGGAAAAAGAACTTGAACCCAATGTGTTCCCTAAGCAGATCAATGATGCGTGAGTCTTGGAGCTTATCGGTTTACGTTGCTTTGGCTGACAGAGAAGAAGATATCGCCGTATCATGGTCCGAATAAATGAGCAGGCAGTGCCTGAAGCGAGGGAAGATTCCTTGCGGCTTCTAAGATGGCTCGTTTGTGCGAAGAGGCCGCTAAAATGGCATGAAATACAGGTGATGAATTCTGTCAACCGCGATGAGAGACGTATCGCATTTGAACGTCAGAGTTTCATAAAACACCCCAAGGACTTACTGGCCTCTTTGGTAGAAAAGCGGAGTGACGGCAGTCTTGACTTTTGTCATTTGTCCGTCAAATTGTGAGTCCTTGATTTTTCCCATGGAGTCATAAAAGAGAATCATCGAACCTTACTAATCGTTGTGTAGTTTTCTGCTCGAGGAAGAAGGATATGTGGAACCCTCCAGTGAAGAACTGAACCTAGCAATTCTATGTATCGACTATTTGAACCTTCCTGCTTTTATACTTCCACCCACCAAGGAAGGTGTACTGAATGGCGACTATGGTTTCATGGATTATGCCGCCCTGTTCTGGCTCCGGCACATGGAAGTTGGAATAGCCCTCAAAGATGGCGAAAAAGAAGAAGTGATGGAAGATCTCTCAGAGTCCCTAGAGATCCTCATAGACCGGCATTGGAATTCTCCAACTATCCAACTTACCCTCGCAAAGCGGCATAGCGACAAGCTTCAGCACTTCAGAGAGTTGCCCTTCTATGACCAACTCGAACAAGCAGTAGCATCGACAAAGCAGCAACTGAAAAAGTTTGGCAACACAAAGATGGAAGAAAACGCCCTGAACCTTGCGCGCATGGTCTGCGACGTCCGAAGGATACTCGAAAGCACTATCAACGATGATTCACAACATATCGACCGGACATTCATCGAGGAGAGATATGGTACCAATATTTACAAGTGTCCTCGTTTCAGTTGTCAGTTCTTTACTGTAGGATTCATCTCAGCTGCTGAACGAGATAAACACATCAGCAAACACGAGCGACCATTCCGATGCACAGACGAAACGTGTGTAGGTTACACATTTGGCTTCTCCACAACAGTTGAACGCGAAAAGCATATGAGGGAGAACCATTCAGAAGGCACAGTCCAGGACGAAGAGTTTCCGACTGAGCAAGACGTCTACCGCAGCATTCTAGATCAGCAGAATGCAGCAGAGAGACGCAAGTCTCCAGATCCTCCCAACAGGGACGATGGCACAGGAGATGCCACCACAGCTGCGTCCGAAGAAGCTTTATCGGAAGCCGAGTCAGAAGTGGAACCACAGTACCAACCTCGCTTGAAACGACCCCGACAGACAGAGTTCAAATGTCCGTATTGTAAAATTGTTTACAGGAAGAGGTACAATCTATCGTCACATCTCCTTTCTCACGCGTCTCAGAGATCTCATGTCTGTGAAGTCTGTGGCTTAGGCTTTGCGCGTCCGAATGATCTCAAACGTCACAAGAATACACATACTGGTGACAAAAGTTTTGTTTGCGGCGGTTTCCTCAGGAATGGTGCGTCCTGGGGCTGTGGCCGGTCTTTCGCTCGTGGGGATACTTTAGACAAGCATTACGAGTCAAAGGTTGGACGCGCGTGCATCCAGCCTCTTCTGCAAGAACAGGAGACGGTCGAATAGTAAGCAGACATAGCCCAAGTATGCTCTCGCATGGTCCTGATTCAAATACACAATAGAGTCCAAGTGAATTCATTTTATCCATGCTCTACATACGAATCTGCTTAGATGACTGAGTTCTAGATACCAAAGTGGAATAATCGGAATAATCGGAAGCGATTAGTTATCATGTGCTAAAAGGAGACCAGCTACCTAGGTCGGCCCTGCTTTTAGCGTTATTAGCCATGGACTGGCTATAGACAGGGGCTCCTGCCCCTTACTTCTAGCAGGTAAGGGTTCAGTTTCGTCACGATACACCCCAATACTGCCCTCTGCCTTCTACCTTTCATTCTATGGCAAAACAAACCTCACATTACTAGACATAGTGATTCCAAGTCCTTTATTTGAAACAAGGCTGGAAATGTGGTTCGCGCGAGGCGAGCGCTGTGACCGTACGAGTTGACATTTCATGGTGCCTCTGAACATCTCCATTGCGATTGATGAGTCCAAATTTAGGAAATGCTATACAGCCTGGTTGCACTAGACTGGAGGACAAGCTGCATTCAATTGCTCATCCGGACTCGGCGCCGACGTTTAACAATGGGGCCGCCAGCTCCAACTCGATATATCGATGGGGAGGGAGTATACGTAGAGCGTCTGGTGGATAGAAGGTGGGAAGTAAGAGACTTTAAGAAAATTACGACTTAGTATGTCTAAGTCTATTAATGCCTCATGATAACTCAACATTTACAAAAGCGCATACTGCAATCATTCTGATTGGAATAGAGCATATGAAATTATACTAGCGATGACCTGAATTGCTACCTAGTAAGTTACCAAAGTGGGAATGCAGAAACCACTGTACCCATCCCGACGATAGAAGCACAATATCGCATTTCTTCGATTTGCCAATCACTGAATAACGTACTGTATTGGGAATGAGATTGGGAAATGGGGCGTCTTTATTCCATTCATAGGAATACAACAGGCTGCAAAACCATTCATTGATGTAAAGGAGCTCGCTGCATCACTCACTCAACTGACTCGGCTATTGTATCGCCCTTTTCGGAGGGAGGGCAGAGAAGGAAACATAGGCATGTAATACAACTGGTTCGCATCGAACGAAGGCCCCGTGATGTGGATCAAAGATGAAATTCAGATGTTGCCTAGTACCGTCCACTAAAAATGCTTTAGACCAGGACCACTGGCTTTAGTTGGTGGCGAGGCTGGTACCAAAACAAATGGCTCACCCCTCCCCTTCTTTGCGCATTCCCAATAGGATAACTCAGGTTATTCAAAACGACAATGTTATCACAAAAGGATAGCAGAAAAGATGAATGTATCTCAAGATGTAGGGAAACACTACAAGAACCGAATAATATAGATATGGTAAAAAGAGAAAATTATTTAATAATTAAAACGATTTTATGATACCATATTAGGAGTATAAAAATGGGAGGGGGGTGAGTTATTTTTCTGCTACCCCGTTGACCGGCGAGATTACGGCTCAGCGTGATGTTCTTGAGAATGCCTACTTATGTTTGTCAGAATCTTGAAATCTCAGAGGGAAAACAGAGCCCTTGACCTGAATGGCCCGTTCATATTGATGGCTGCAGATTGCGGACCAGTTGCCTTATTGCGGACTAATTGTTCTGCATCGACCAAAAAGTTCTTATTGTCTGCCCTGCCACAGGAATTACGGCTCGTCGTTCGGCATATCTTTGCTATACACCAACGTGACAAATGATCAAACATATGAAGGGACAGCAAGTCTTCGATCTTAGCGATTAGTATCAACCATTTGTCATTATCCAGAGATTAACCCAAATGTTGCCCCTGTTGCACGTACCGACCCGAAGTACCCCGCGTCAGCACTGCCTCTAGAATCACAGCTCAGCGTAATAGTATCACTGCCGTAATGAACTTTTAGAAAATATACAAAGGAGGCAAAGAATTCGACATAAGCGGTCCATGTGAATGGCTGCGATTCGCACCAGAGATCTAAACCATATTTTACTTTTTTGTACTAAGCCAAAGTGCCTTACGTTAGCACTGCCCTGAAAATTACGGCTCGGCATGGTTTCGGTGAGCCTGTGGAAGATTTTTATAAATGTTCCAAAATTCAGGAGGGAAAGCGAAGTCTGCAATCTAAGTGGTCGATATCGAACGTGACATTTTTCAAATGTTGCCCTGCTACAATGTCAAAAAACTGTCCGAAGCTGTCTCGCGTCTGCACTACTACTCCAGGTCACGGCTCAGCAAAAAGAATTGCACTTTCGTCACACTTTCAAAAAGTGCAAAACAATCCAAAATAAAGGAAGGGAAAGCAAAGTCTGCAATCTGAGTGGTCAATGCCGAACGTTGTACGACGTTGCCCAAAGATTGATCCAAATGCTGCCCTGCTGCACGCACCGACCGAAAGTGCCCCGCATCAGCACCGCCATCAAAATAACGGCTCAGCAGGTAACCACGTACCACCACTATTCGAATGAAAGAAACTAAAAATTACACAATGTACTTGATACTTCTCATTTGATTGGCCACTAGTGACATCTCATCCACCCATTTCCTGTTCAATTTTGTGATGTGATAACGCAGCACATGCGCCCGAAGCGTTCTTTGAGTCCAGCGCTCGTGGATCATATCAGTGAGTGGGGTTTTCGGCCTTGCATTGACAGCGAGAAGATGAACGTAAAATTCCCATAGATGCCAGTGACTATCGCATGTTGGTGCAGTTTGCTATGATTATATGACACCATTCATCGCACCTTGATTTGACTTGGAGAATATCTGAAATCAAGCCTCGACGAGGAAGTTTTTCTGCACAAGTCCTGGCCAACTCAATGTCACTATTCAGTTCCCCACCCGAAGCCAGATTAGGGTCTCTTGGCGTCGAGCCTCTACTCCCTTGCCCGCCACTGCCCAATATTGTCTCGGAATGGGCAGCAATCCTGCCACTCGTATGCCATCTCGCGGGTCAAAGAGATGATTACATCACGACTGGAGAGATAGCACTGATGGGCAGACTGTCTGTCGGGATTTTTCCCAGGCTTGGGACCCTCTCTGGATTGGCCAGACTGTTGGACAGGGGAACCAAATATCTTGACCATGCAAGCACTAGAGGCGGCTCGAGTCGTACCGTCTATGATGTGAAATGGGGAAGTGTGTTCCCTTGTGCAAACGGTGCTGCCTGTGCTGCCATTTCGAGATATCTTCTGAGCAGGGACAGACAACCCCCTCAGCGAATGCCGGAAACACGGCCTCCCCAGCCTGAAGAGGACAAAAACGAAAAGTCTTCATTTCATCAAGAATTCAAGATCAGACCTGTGTCTAGCTCTCTCAGAAGTGAAGTACGGTCCATAGCCTCGGGAGAAGAAAAGACTGGGGAAGACGTCCGCCGTTATCAAGTTCTTCACGTGTACCAATTGAACCGAAAGCCCAAACAGAATTCCTTGAGACAATGTGTCACTCGGCTACCATTGTCATTACCTGGTCAACTCTTATGGTCCTCTACGCTCTTATGCCTCGCAATCTTGTTCTGCCTCATTGGCTGCTTTGGCCCAGCAGCTCTCGTTGTCTGCAACTCGCTGTCACAGCTTGTAGCCTTGCGTGTTCCGATAACCCGTCCGTCTACATATCTCAGAAACAATGAGATGCACGACGCATGTATGCTTGTTGCATCCCATGAGAACGCAAGCGAGTGGCACCTGTTCATCGGCGATCGGGGGGTAGCGGATACTTTGCTCAACAAACCCATGTTCATGGTACCCAAGGGAAGGTCGACTCGCTTCGCAGCCGGCTGGTTCTGGTTCGCCAACTTATTCCAGCTCACAGCCATGACTTATGTTGCTGCGCAAAAGGGGTGGGATGGGGTATGGTTGGTGGCTCTTCTCGCTGTGCATTGGGCTCTGCGGTGGTCGTTTTCCGGTCGGGCCCTTGCCCGCGACTGGCTCGAGCGAGAGGGCATCGACGCCAACGTCAGGAGCTTTGAATTTGGCGGCCGGTACGCCATGATGGGTGCTATCCAGGTGCTCAGTAAAAGCACAGCCACGCGCTGGATGGACAATATCTTGGTCCCTCATCCCCGACGAGAGGCTTGGCTCGGCGCGCTTGGCGTCGGAGAGCCAACAGGAAGCCTCAACTTTCACGACCAAAGCTGGCTGGAATACACAACTGAAGCATCTTTGGCTTCAGCGGAAGTAATGAAAAGTACGTTCGGCTTGAGTCAGTGCCAGACATCGGTTTGATTAGTCGCATTAATTTTCGTATGAGTATGGCTGGTGTCGGCTATTGCATGATCTGAGCTTACAGCCATTAATAATCTCATTAACCATATACCTCGCCAAACTCGGTGCTGTTTGAGTAAACGATTGAATTTTTGCGATTGATTGATTGAAAAGAAAATTAATGACACTCTTATGATTGCAATAAGTTTTCAGGAGTCAGGTTTACACGTAGATGACTGGCTCTTCTTTGGCCCCTCCGCGGCTTTATCTAGGCCGAGCCAGCTCAGGGGTGAAATATACACGGTGAAAAGGCTATGGAAGTTGCTTCTCCAGACTGACATAGCGCTGTCGGCTGACAAGGTATGCCTGCACCTACATCTACAGGCCAATTTGGCCAGTAGAATGCTTTTCCTGGGATCATCGCACAGAGATTGGCACGGGTCTCTGCATCTCCAAGAGCTGCAACGGGAGTTCAACTAGTGAAAAGGGCGTAGCCGATCAAGGTCCTCGAGGTGTATTGTCTGTGGTCTATCGGATCTAATTAAAGCCTTTATCTTGAGATTTTGGAATCTTCAAATCACCTGCGATCGTCCGAGACCCGAATATGCTGAGCCGTAATCTGGAAGGCTGCGGCGTCGTAAGAATGCTGGATGATGACTGTCAAAGATGGGTCAGGAGTAGCAGGAACACAATGTACTAAATATCAATGCCATCTCAACACCAAGAGACTTGCATTCAGGGAACAATTGCGCCACACCAAAAGCTTCACCACGGAGCGACAGCGCAGGAGGCTGCCAGCGGATAGAATCGTTGTCGGCTTGCCCACGCGTAATTGTTAATAATTTCGCTTAGGCATTTTCCAAGCATGAGATTATTGACGTTTTCTGCCGAGCCGTAAAACATCGGTAGCAATGGAGCGGTTTTAGGCATGTCCCCCAAGACTCATGATCGAGATATGTGCACGTCATTCATTTATTTGAAGTAGATGCTACATCAGATCAACCAAGTTTGCAATACGAGTAAAGCAGGGACTTTTTATTCATTTATGACCACTCCAATATTGTATAACAACCTGTTTCCCAATGCCATGCTGAAGGGTCAATAGCTCGCCGATTGTCATTATGCTCGAATACCAATATATGTACGATGTACATGGGTATCTCGAGGTAGGTGGGTTTTTGGTGATCCTAGGCCATGTCAAGCTGGGCGGGCTCAGAGCGGGGATGGTGAGGACTGAAAATGGGTCCGCAATAAAGCAACAGGGCCGCAACAAGGCAACTGGTTCGCGATTTGCAGCATTCTAACAGAGTAAGGATGTCTGTAGCCAATGACATTAAGATTGAGCTTTGCGTACGCAAATTTTGGAAAAAGAATTGTTGCGTTCGGTGAATTTGCTGAGCCGTAATTCTCACACCGGTACATTAGAAGTTGGGAGAGGGTAAAGAGCAGGGTATCTGGCCCTGGTAGAATCGATGATGGAGGAGGAAGGAGGGTAAGGATACCACATATGTACAGCGGGTGGCACTTTCGGCTGCGGGGTAATGCTGCAGCCCAGCATCACATTTGCAGCCAATAAAATAAAGAGTGACCTTTGCCTGCGCAGTTTTTGAAGAATTTAAATGGCAGATTCGCCCGGCTGCTGTGCGGCAAGGAATTGACCAAGCTGAGCCGTAATTTTTGTACCTAAGCAGCCAATAGCATAAAGAGTGAGCTTTGCCTGCGCAGTTTTTGAAGTTTTCACGACCATCTCGGGGCGCAGAGCCTCATGTAAAGCTGAGCCGTAATTTTCGTGGCTGAGTAGGTACTTTTGACTACTTAGTAGGTACCCAGCTGCCCTCCATTAAGCTTGCAATCGGTATTTCAGCGCCTTGTAGCTCGATTGTACAGAAGGGCACTAGCGTGGCTCGATGACTGTCGTGAAGGCTGCTATGAACAGCTGAGATCTCCCAATTTTATCGTGAACAGGCGTCTTACTTTAAGCTCCGGGCAGAAATCTCGCGAACCAATTCAACATGCGGCTCCTCAAGACGAATGGATACCAGCTGACTGAAGCTAATGACATACCCGTACCTTTCCCTCAATACGCTATCCTTTCGCATACTTGGATTTCACCAAAGGATGAAATCACCTATCAGGACCTGAAGCAGAGGAAAGGCGATATAGAGAATGACATTTTCAAACAAAAAGGCTGGGCAAAACTTCAGAGATACTGTCATCGTGCCGCAAGAGATGGGTGGGAATGGGCTTGGATGGATACTTGCTGCATTGACAAGACTAATCCTGCTGACACGCAAGAAGCAATCAATGCCATGTTCCGGTGGTATCAAAATGCTGGTATATGCTACGCCTATCTCGATGACGTCGACGTTGGGAGAGTTGTCAGTGACCCAGACCTTGCGGACATCGACCTTGATGATATTGCCGGCAAAAACAATGTTACTGATCCAACAAGTTTCCCTCACGAGGCTTTGAAACCCTTCATGACCAAGGCAAAGTGGTTCAGTCGCGGCTGGACGTTACAAGAGTTGCTCGCACCTCCTTATCTAGTCTTTGTGGACCAGGCATGGCGCCGAATTGGCACTCGTGAAAGCTGGGCCGAGCAGATCAGGAAGGCCAGTAGGATAGAGGCACGACACTTGACTCATTTTGATCCGACAGACTTTACAGCTTGCTCTATTGCGATGCGGTTTTCATGGGCCTCTCTTCGGGAAACGACAGTCGAAGAAGACGAAACTTATTCATTGTTGGGTCTATTTGGGGTCAGCTTGCCGCTGATCTATGGTGAAGGAAGATGGCGAGCATTCAACCGACTTCAGCGCGAGTTGATTACCGTATACAGTGATGACTCTATATTCGCCTGGAAAATTCGCCAACCACTCAGCGGGCGTATAACTGAGTCGCATGAGAAAGGTAAATTTCTCTCGTGAGAGGGTGCCGGGAAAGTGACACTCGCTAACTCTTCTTACAGCCGATAAGCCTGGTAGAGGCATCCTGGCACCATCGATCAGAGAGTACTGGGACGCATCAAAGATTGAAGCCTTCGGTTTCTATGACAACAGCTTTGCAATGACGAACAAGGGTCTGGAAATCAATGCCAAGCGCTGGAGACGCAAAGATGACCTTTCGATGTGCCTAATTCGCCTGAATTGTGGATTTGGAGCCTCGAGCCGTCTCGCCATCCATCTCACCCACGTCAACGACACTTATGATAGGATTCAACTGCATCAAATCTGTGACATGGAAACGATCGCACCTGACGAATGGGAAGAAGAATCTACCGGCGAACCCACAGTCATTCGGGCTAGCAACTATTCCAACGTCTCAATATCCTCCTCGATACTCATCCTCGAATACCCAAATCGAATCAAAATTGGCAACAAGTACTTTGTGGACTTTGATACGTCGATAATCAATACGAAACTAAAACTTTGGGATGAGAGTTTTTCCCAGCAAGGTTTTACTGAGGATGAGTTCGTTATGAAGCCAAACAGACTTGCCTTTATCAATATCACGCTACAAGACGAAGCATCACGTTCCAAGTTCGATATCATTGTCAACTTGAGCGGAAAAAGTTTCCCTTCGGTGGGGATTCTATCGAGGACACAAGAGCCATGGGAACGGCTGGGAGATCCACTAACTCAAGCCTCCACCACGTACGAGCAATTGGCAGATCATCTTCACTACAAGGTGGCAACTGATCCAGTGTATCCAGTCAATGCCACCGACGAGAGAGAAGACGCTATGATTGGTGTCTGTCTCCTTCCCAGGCCCCGAAAGAAGAGACCGTCTCAGCGGAATGCAGATAAGATTAACTCTGCCACATCGAGAGAGTATTTGCTCAAGATCACGCTACAAGAAGATGGCCAGTCCGATGGACACATGCCGGAACGCTCTGCCAAGAGGAGAAGGACGGGTGCGTGATTGGAACATGAATTTGCAGCAGGATCCGAGTACATACTTGCATAAATATTAAAGACCTAGTATTCAGTGCGCCTTGATCTAGGCACAGTACCGGTGATGAGTATTCGTCACATTCAAAAAACGGCTGGCTGGTGTATGGAATGAGGAATTCGTTGACTGTATATTTATATGCCGGTTCTTTCCCAATTCAAAATGGATTGAATACGCTATTACTTGGCCCGACAACTCAGTTTCCAGCCAGCATTACGGTAACATCATTCTGTTAACGCTTTCGGCTAATGTATAGGTGTGTAAGCACATAAAAATTGTACGGGTACCTATGCGCCGGCGTAGTGGGTCAATAGCCGGACCAAATATAAACCCTGATGGGTCATCGCAAAGAAGGAATAGATGTCTCTTAATGGCACCCAGCCTATACCATGATGTCAAAGGACCTGACTTTTGATTCGTTGATTGACCCTGATAGGGGGCAATATGGTTTATCATAAAGAAGAAAGGAATAATAATAGCATTAGCGTACCGTGTTTTTTTTTTTTTTGGTAGCATAGCCGGTACCGCCCAGAAGAGCCTAGGTCGGCTTGTTAGGTGCTAGCCATTTGCACTAAGTACCTACATACTACTAGTACCAAAACCCCCACAGCCACTACGGCATTTCCGCCCTCTTTTTTACTTCAAACATTCCCAGTTCCCATAGCTGCACTTTGCCGACGTAGGTTGAGAGATCAAATCTAAGATTATTATTTTCGTGGCTCCATAGCTGGAACAATATGTTCGCCCAAATTCTTTTTTTCTTCTTTTTTTTATACTTCTCGCTATTTACATCGGTCACTGGTACTTACCAACAGGCCTCTCTCTGGCTTTACACGGCTGATTATAGTCAAATATCACCAAGGCTCCGATTGCACGGATCGAGCCTCAAGAGATCACAATGCAATACACCGCATATCCTAATGGGTATAAATATAATAAGTAAGTGTTGCAATTTCGTTATCTTAAACCGTAGATACCTTGATTCATCTATGACAAGTGATACGCCACTTGTGGTGATTGTTGTGGCTTTCCGTGTACGTCATTATGGAGGTTCTTGGTTGCACAGGAACGACTTTTTACCTCCCTTTTGCGAGCACGTTGATTCTCGATCAAGATAATTTATATTTGATATTATTTCTAGTTTCTTGACGACGGTCGTGTAAACAAGTCGGCTAGTCGGCCCCTTCAACCTCCGACAAGCAGTCTAAAAAATGGGGCCAAACTATTCGGGACCGAAGCTGCGTAATAAAGATCTACACTTCGAATATAGACAAATAATCGCTCTCGTAAGCAAATCTCGTATGTTATACTGGATGGATCTAACTAAGTCATAGCTTGGTCATTATTGGCTGGTCTGACAAAGTGCATCCTTCGAGCACGGCGCGAAAGCCGCGAAACAGTATAGCTATTTAAATCTGCTATTCCCAGTGCCGAGTCCGGACTGAATGATCAGCATCATCATAAAATCAGCTCAGAGTTTTGTTTGTCTTGCAGCCTTTTAACCAAATATCACATACCAAAGTTCCAACTTAAGTTCGGAGCTGAGCCAGTTATTGCCAATCATGTCTTCACAAGAAACCATCACCCTACGCACCATTGGAGCGGCGTCAACCGCCTTGGCCATTAGCTCCGCCAGCTTGAACGCCTCGCTGACCTTGTTCACGATCCCACGATGTCTAGAGCTTCCACCGCCCCTCAATGCTCAGATCTGGGCAAACATGTTCAGGGTGACCAAATGGGCAGTTCCCATACCAATGTTGATTAGCGGTGCGGGTTACTACTACTTGGCCTGGACACAGCGGAATATCCCATCAAGTATGCGCTTATGCGCCACCGCTGGGACACTGTGCTGTAGTATTGTTCCGTATACAGCAATCGTGGTGCTTCCGACGATCAACACACTTTTAGAGAAATTGGCATCTTGGAAAGATGCCTCAGTCCACCAGATTCAGGAGGACGAGGATTTGGGGACCACAGCGCATGCTTTGATTCGTCGTTGGAGCATCTTGAACCTGGGCCGCGCTATTCCGGTCATGCTTGCAGGACTTTTGGGGCTCTATAGCTATTTGTGAGAATGAGAGATGAGCAAAGAGATTGATGATTCTTTCTAAATCTTGTTGGAAAGCTTGAGGGCTTTTTTTTCTTCTTCTACACGAACGGTTCCTTGGTGATCAAAGTGGTAGGGGACCTGGTAATAGAGAGTTTCACCACAATCAAGATACGACAAAGCACTCAAAGATACACTCTTCGATATTTGTTCATCGTTATCATATAAAGGCCGGTTCTGTTGGCGTTTCCCTATGTATTCATCATTGAATCACCGACTCTCATTCATTGTCACGTTCTCGTACATGTCATAGTTCCTTTTTGGTACTTTCCAATAACTTGCTGACCATGGCATATCAGTCCGACCTGGGACAACTGTCTTCTGGTTTCTTGAACTCTCGAGCATTGGACCCTGAGCTCTCTGTGGTACTGGCTTCCTTCGCGGTAGCGAAGTTAATGCATTGTAGTTGTCATTTGCTCCTTGCTGGTGACCAATGCGTCCGTATGTCCCAAAGGGTCTAGAAAAGGACGTCGATTCCCGAGTCCTGAGTGCAGGGTGCTGCTCATGCCAATCATGCGAGGCATCGTCTTGGGTCGGACTCAGTGAAGTCGTGGTAATAACAGGCTGCTGTCGGTCTTTCCAGGACTCTGGCGGATGATCCATCGATCGCCGGGGGCTTCTTTCGGGGAGGGGTACAGGTAGAATATGCCGGTGAGTGTCGTCGTCGCGCGCCTCCTCCATCACGGGCGTCAGAGTTCTGGAAGAGCCATGAGATCCCCTTTTCTGGCGCGCTACTGCTGCTGTGCGTGTGTCTGGCGGGTCTGCAAATGGGTTGGACGAAGAGGCTCTCCGCATTGTCGGCGCCACAGGTACCATGTCAGGTTCCAGAAAGTCAGACGACTGCAGCGGTGATTCCATCAAGGTCCGTCTCCGTCTTGAATTTCTTTTCTGCCGGATTAAGCAAAACACCAGGATGATAATAGCAAGAATGGCTGCTGCTAAGGGTATACCTAGAGCAACGGCAAGTTTGTCCGCGCGAGAGAATCCAGATGTAGAATCAGACGTTTCGGTCAGAGTGGGAGTAGCTAGATTCGAATCTGAGCTGGCTGTGACCGTGATGAATGAGGTTTGCGTGAGTGCTGGCAATGTGGAAGACGCAGATGTAGACGCAACTGCAGATTCAGATGCAGATTCAGATGCTGATGCAGACGCTGAAGCTGAGGTTGATTGTGATGACTCTGCCGACGTCGTCGATACTGCGACTGTTGTTTTGGGCCCAAACTCGCTGGTCAGATAATCTTGGACATTATCCGGCAAGGACGTGAACCAGCTGGGCTTCTTTCCGTCGAGGAAGTCAGACCACAAGATGGCAGATGCCGCTGACAGGTCTGTTGCCGCTATTTGCGCCAAGGATTGGGGGATAGCAGTCAGGAGAACTTCGGCAAAAGACAGCCTACTTTCTTCATAAGCATGGAATCGAAAGCCAATCGGTCTGGAATATTTAGCGACGCAAGTAAAGAAAGCTTACGCGTCTATTGGTGTCGTTGACCTCCGTGGAAGCTGTCCGTCAAATGCTGGCGCTGGTGTAGCCAAGGGCGGAGTATCCTTAGCGACAATGAGACATCTTGCCAAACCCAGGCAATAGAGCAAAACAATCAAGAATATACGATACATGGTTGAGAGGCCCTCTTGATAATAGGTCACATAATCCTATATCACTTGATGGGCCGTGTTATTGTAAGCTACAGACCGGTGTTCATTGATATACGAAAAGGCAGCACTTATAACTTGATCCTCTAGAGCAAGGACTGATGCGTAGGCGGAAGGTGAGATTCAACTGCAGCCACTCAATGTGGCGAATGGCCCTCTTCCGTCCAGTGCCTGTCCGGCGTATACCTGCGCAACTGTGGCTAGTGCATGTCCATCATCGCCTAATTTGTGTGGCACACAGATGAGTTGTAGATAACTGGCCAATCATGGCGTATCTCGCTTGCTAGCGGCGTGATTATACAGGCTGGGACTGCTTAAAATCAAGGCAGCGGCAAATCGACGCATGCACCGCCACCCAGCTCGATGCGAGCGCATGGGAGACTTGGGGCCTCCGGTTCGAACCTCAAAGGGTCTGGACTATGGCATGATTCTCTGGAAATCATTACAGACAATCACCCTATGTTGTAGCGTTCGGTGTTTGAGATGGCCCTTGCATGCAAATGGGGCAGAAGGAAATGGCCAGCTTGATTGAACAAGGCCGTGGCTTGGTGTTGCCATCAAGTATTTTGCCAATTGAGAAATGCGGTTCCTACTTGGCGCACGTGGAAATACTGTTGTGTTAGACCACGGAGACCCGGAGTACATAGCTCAGCTGTCCATCATCTGACATATTCGCCGTCTTGGCTAGAATAATCTTGAGTGTTCTATTATATGGTCAACAATTACGAGTCTTGCTTCAAATATCATCAGCACCGGTCATTTTACATAACGCTACTCAATACAAATATGATAGTAATCAACGGTTGATGTAGTCACTTACTCTCTGCACGTCTTACATTGAGGCCAAACCACATTTTGTTCGATGGATGTTTGCAGTGCGGTCGCATCTTCGCTTAATATTGCCCCGCAATCTCTTACCTGCACCACCACTATGGCACCATCCAACAGGGCCTTAGTATTTGTGTTGATTGTCAACATACTCCAAGCGTCTGAAGTAATCATCGTCCTTTGACTTTGACGAATTCCTATATTCAGGTGTCGCGATACACCGCGAGGCTCAATCTGCAAAAGTGGGAGCTCTACACTAAGCTCAAGCTACTCTGTACTGTAGAGATATATGCACGCAGACTCGCAACAATAGGTCATTTCTCAAGCGACACCCCGAAACAGAATTAGACCCCAAAAAATAAACGAGAGAGCATAGAATCTATAGCAAAGCAGGAAGACAGATCACTAGAATGTATAACGCCCTTTTCAAACTCCCAAGACCTTCAAGCCAATGCCTCAAGATACTGCAGATCGTTCTAGTCCCAAATACCGCACTGCTCGACCTTTTCATAGTCATCGTTGTATTGGTCTTCCTCGGGAATGATTTCAAAACGCAAGGTGTAATCGTCACCAAATTTGGCTTGACCAAAGTACCGTGAAAAGTCATCGTGTTCGTTGACGCGTTTCTCCCAGTCGGCGCCAAAGGTCTGACCGACGGCTTGGAGATCTGCCTCTTCGAACTTCATGGTGGACTTCTCATTGAATTTGGAATACTTATAGCTGATCTTGAAGCCGGGCCCGAGATGACGCTTTGCTGCTATTGCGCTCCCGGGGCCAACCGAAGGCGTCATGCGCGCCCAGCTGCGGCCGTCGTCGCGGATATGATGGATGTGGTCCATGGCAATACCTGTCTCTGGGTCCCGGAGGCCGAGGATCTCGATTGTTTGCCCCTGAACAGAGTCCCTAGCCTGCAGTGGCGCGGCATTGACGTTGTCGAATTCGAGTCCTCGCTGGAGCAGGAGGTCTCTCATGACCGTCGCGAACCCCTCGTCTCTCGATGCTCTTCTTGGGAGTTCGGCGCCGGCAAAGTCCTGGACAACTGTAGCAACTCGAGGTCTCGATGCCCATATTAAGACACCACCCGTGATGAGAAAAATGAGGCTGCCGATACCCTGGCCCAAGCCCGTGCATCTCTCCTCCGCAGAATCTTGCCCGCCAATTACCATCTTGCACACGCCCCGCGCACCGAAACCAGATACGGTGCCGACGACGGAACCTGACATGAATGCCAAGGCCGTTTTTGGAGGGAGTTGGGCATATATTGATGTGATAGCCTCTGCGTTTATCAAGCCGGTACAGTCGAACTGCCGTGCTTGAATTCCATTAGCAGGAACGGCGCCAGGAATATCTCTGGCTTGGAGTCTTGGCCGAGGTGCTGTTACCCGGCCATCTGAGATTGCCGCCAGCTGTAGGAGTGGAAAGTAAGTTGAGAGTCTCATTTTGGAGGGAAGGTATATCAACTTGGGGGTTTTGAATTTTCTTCGTATGTTAATAGTAGAATATTGCTGAGGTTAAAGTGCAATGCTGTAGAACTGCTAGCTTGATGTCAACTATGGTTCTTAGAGCTGGAAGAGGACGCATCGCTCAGCTTTTAAATACTCGCCTCATCGCTTATACATGCTTCCACAATATTTCCATCCTTCCTAATCCACACTATCAGACTTGACATTATTCACAAGGCCTGTTTCCCTATACGTTCGATGTAGAGTTCCTGCGCATGTGTCGATCTCGCCACGAGAACTTAAAATAAACACATTTTACAAGTGCGTGATATTCAGTAATCATGTTATTGTCATGGTAGTCATGACTCTTGGCGTATTAACCACATGAATTGATAAATACAAAAAGCATCAAATCTCAGGCATTCGTCATAACTCGTTCCTTTGATTGCGAATCTTGCGGTTTACGTTGGTGGCGCACTGCACAACATAGAGCACATGTATAGCGAAGGAATCTTCAATGTCATTGTGACACGGATAATTGAAGATAAAGGTCTAGCTGATAATTTTAGAAAATATCTAAATGTGTGAAATGAATCACAATGTGTGACGCAATAATGCAGATCGTCTGCATGCTGCCTGTTGTCTGCATGTTACCTGTTGTCTGCATGCTGCCTGTTGTCAGCAACCAACAGCCAGGAGCGTCCGTCGTGCTACGCTTCCAGCATAAACGGCGCCGTCCCCTCCCACAACAGCCCTACAGGTTTTCGCGCAGAGAAGAATTCATCAATTTCACCTCAACAATCCAAAGCAAAAACAACAAACAGCTGAATTTCTCACGAGCACCAAAAACAAACGACTCAAAACGCCATGTCATCACCCGTCGCAAAGAACAAGAACCATGAAAACCCGTCTACGACTGAAGCCCCGCCAAAGCGACGCGTTTCCCGAGAGGTATACGTTGCCCATATGAAACCAATCGTCTATCGCAAATGTCTTAAAGGCAGTGTCATCTGTGGTGCCCTTTCGATCATTCTGCTTCTCGCTCTACGACTATACCTGGGAAGGGGATGGGTGCCTAGTCGCGACGAATGGCTGCCCGCGTGCCAAGCAACCATATCCTTTGCATTTCTTGGCGCGTGTTTGCCTTTGTTTTTCACACACGATGGACAGTTGATTGCCGAAGAATTATTCGGGATTTATCGGCCGCCGCGCGCCTAAGTCAACAAGTAAAACAAGTCATGGGCAGTGGGGATGCATTTCGCCCGACTCATGGCTCGATGGTCATTCAAGTTGCTGGAGGGTCCATCTTTTACTTATAGCTGAGAGAATCGCTAGTTGAGAATTGTCAAAATATCATAGTGTTGAGTGTGTATCATCAAGTCTTCATGCTCACGACCTCATGTGCAGCTTTGATTAAACTACTGGTACCATTGCCGCATGTTTTCTGTAATGATACATAAACAAAATATACAGTGAAATTCGAACCGCTAATGTGTTTGCACGATACATTCCCCTTCTGACATCACCATGACTGCTCGCCTCTGATGGAAAAAGACTGGATTATTTTCAAGTAACATCAGAGTCATGCGCCGGCCATGAAAAAAATCACCACCTCCAGAAAGTTAAGAATTACAGGTACTTGAACTGTAGGCAATGACGCAAAACATTGCCTCAGGTACGGCACAGCATAGCCGCGACGCAGATTAAGGGTTGGACGGTGGGAGGATCTATCATGTAAATTCATTTCTTCCTTCTGAGCACGCGAAGCATCAAAAGGAACTCCTTATTCTCCCTTGCATGAACTCAGGATGACAATTTTGACCATGATTGTCATCTTCCTGGCGCGATCTGCCTTGACTTCAATTTATGGTGTCACCACGCGCTGAACTGGCAAAAGAAGCTTTCGTAACAATTAAGAAAGGTCTCTAAAACTTCGTCATTGAAGGAGTGCTAGGTTTGCACTGAAGTCATCTTCCTTGTCGATACTAAATTTATCTTTTCAGCACCTATGCGAGCGTCATAGTATTGAGATGGTTTGGTGGTTTCAAAGACGACGGTCATAGATCAGGAGGCATGATTCTAGTATAAGTAGAGAGAGTTGTTCATCGTCCAGTTATTCATTCTTAAACACAGAACAACAAAACAAAAGCTCAAGCAATCATCGTTATACAACATCACTCTCAAACCACAACAAAAAACCAACCAGCCTGCCAATTTGCACACCAACCATCTTCCCAGTCACGATTCTAAGAATGAAGTTTGCATATAGCCTTCTGACTGCCCTTGCTTTGGCTGCTGCCAACGCCTATACCCCTCCGGCAGACCTGGAAGATGGCGTCTACTTAGTAGACACATCAAGCCCCGGCGACTCAGCCAAGACGCGCCGAAACCTCGAGGAGAGGCTGGTCCGGATTGGCGACATTATACAAGCCGACCCTGCCGCAGGCACATCGGAAAACAATGTCAAACGCGATGTGTTTACCAACCACGAACGCGGCCACTCATGCCACGACGCCAACACCATGATGCTGACCGACTACAGCAACGCCATGGCCTCGTTCAAGGCCCAGTGCGAGCAAAAAAAGGTGCCGGCGCGTAAGAAGAACGGCCTCATATGTTCGGGAAAACAGGGGATTCTGTACGCCAAGGCTGGCTCGTCCATTGTCTACCACTGCAACGTGGGCTGCAGCAAGCAAAACTGCGGCGGAGGCCATATCCAGCCATTCGAGGAGTGGGCGGATAAGACGTGCGGCCGGCTCAAGGGTGGCTTCTTTTACTCTGATTGGGACTTTACTATGGGACGTGACGAATGGGGCAGCAGCTTCTGTAATCAGGTCATTTAATTCCGTCTGTCACTAAATCTGATCTGATAGAGGGAGGCGATGCGTTTCTTGGGTGTGTTTAGTGGTGTCGGAGTCACTCCTTGTTTTGTTATCCGTTGGTAGTTGAATTTTCATGTTTTTGTCAGCTTATTTACACAGCCTATCTCTATGTGCTCATATGCTACCTCATTATCCTGTCTCCCCTACAATAAAAGTTTACGATGTGCCCTGATCCAAAGCCATTATTTATTTTGATTCATTCATGGTCTGACACAACCGCCCATCTTGTGCAACTTTCCACTTATCACTTCCCACTGTAGCAGGTCCGTAGAGTACACCATCCGGATCGTATCTGTTCTTGATCTTCAAGAGCCTCTCAAAATTCTCCCCAAAAAAATCTTCCTTCCAAGTCGGGAGGTCAAAAGTTGCCTCGTTCGAATAAGACCCACTCCCCGGTGTGAGCGGCCGAAGCACCTGGACAACATTTGTATTCATGGTAGACTGCAGAGATTGCAGTGATTCGATGGAACCGGTGGGATTCCAAGATCCCACAATGTTCAAGGTATACAAACTCTCCCGCCACGCTGGTATAATTGCATTTTCGCCTGGTTGATTACCAACTGCTGCGTGCGAGACATTGACCTGCCCCCCAACTGCCGTGAAATCGCTATCCGATGTGATGTTGCGTATCGCTAACGCGATACCGACACTATTATTCCTGATAGTGGTTCGTGGTATCAAACGTCCTCCCACAACACCAAAATCTGGATAGTCGGGTGGGCTGTAATTTGCAAAATGGTCGACATAGCTTTGTTTTGTAGAGCTCGTATAGCCGTAGGGAAGCCCCTTGAAATCCAAAAGTCTCAGAAATGGTGACACTTGCTTCGAGATTTCATCGCCTGTATGTCCAGGCCATGTAATGAACGCAATATCGAAAGTCGTATGCGTGGCTGTAAACCCACTGGAGAATCCCTCCAGCTGCTCGAGTTCAAGTAGCAGCAGCTGCCACTTTGGTAGTATCTCCTCCCAGAACACGCTCGAACCATTATGCACCAGCGTAAGGGACGCGCCACCAATTAGACCATCCGGATGGACCTTGCTTATTTGCGAGATCACGACAGCATATGTGCCGGCACCGCCCCCGCTGAGCGCCCAGTATAGTTCAGCGTGGTCTGACCTGCTTGCGATGATATGCTCACCTCTTGCTGTCACGACTTCGAATGCAAGTGTGTTATCTGCGGCGAGGCCATAGGCACTTGCCAGTGGCCCATGACCACCTCCTTGGGTGTAACCTCCGGCAATCCCCACACTGGGGCACCAGCCAGTGACCGTTCTGACGCCTTGCGCACTGCAAGCAGTATTCAATTCCTGGGCCTCGACTCCGGCACCTATTCGGACAGCCATTCCCTGGTGTTCAGGTCCGTCATAGTCAAGAAACGAAACGTTTTTGAGATGGTGCATCCACAGTCCGAGTCCATATCTGCCAGTCGACCGTCCAAGAAAGTCATGACCGGTGTTCTTCACAACAAGCCGCACTCCAGTTTCCTTCGCAAACTGTAGACCTTTGATCACGTCTGCAGCTGAAGAAACATTGATGGTGTACGTGACCAAGTTGCCCAATGTACAACTAGCATTTTTGCTAGTAAATGGGCTGCAGCTGTTGTTAAGCCAGAATGGCGAATAGATTGACGAAGGGTCCTCGATGCTGAAGGTGGAAATTCAGTAGCCAAATTGCTTGAATGGGTTCGTGCATGGTACTGACTGTGGCGCTGCATAGATCCAAGATTCCTGCAGTTGCTTGCAGCTTTTTTCGCGGTATTCTTTGCCGTGGCATACAGTCGCCAATGGGACCGACTGAATCAGGCGCCCACCTACTGAGGCGTTGAGTGCTGCCCACTTGTCCTGGCTGGGCCATTCCAGGTCGCCTAATGCAGGCTTGCAGGAGATGGTTTCTCCCCGCCCAATTTCGAGAAAGAGTCCAATGCCAGTGGCGAACAACCAAGCATTGAGATATGAAACGACTTTTCGAGACATCATGGCACGGAGTATCAATCGTACGAAAGAGAAAGATTGCGGGATGATGAACTATGTCTGGCTTCCAAAAGCCACGGGCTTCTAAGGTCAGATTTTTCAATCCTCTCAGTTCTCTCTACCCCGCATCAACTCGGGTAATAGGTTCAGCGAATATTTGAGGAACTTCCAGTAAATAGAATTACTAATTATTAATTACTATAACTCCCTTTTCTTGGGCAGAAGATCACTAATCTCTGAACAGTTGATTGCGGTTCGCAGGTCTGAAAGTAATCCATGTACATGTGACTTATGCACATGATCAGTCATCATTTTAAGAATGTTTTTTTTTTTTTTTTTGATTATTCGCAACCGTTGGGAAACCAATCACAAACCAGGACCTATGTGCCCACGAAAAGGGGCAGTGCCTGCGATGACACATTTTACCGAAAGGTATCAAACACGCCTGGTGCCTTATCAGCATGGCGAATGCTCTTAACAAGCGCCAGCCTGCATATCCTTTGTGACAATGTATGCGAAGATCTAGATAAATATGTATTGCATAACCCCCACCCTCCAACGGCATGGGAGAGTTGCCACTATATATAGCATAGCTATAAGGTGGGTTGCACTATTTACTGCATAATGCATCAGCCACAGACAACTCAAAAGACAATACCGGCTTTGTTGCTATACTGAACCGACCTGGGATTGGATGAATATAAGGGCACCACATGCAAGTATATTGCATTGGGGGATATCCCCCTACTGCCAGCCAAATCTAGCCAGCCTAGGACTATAATCCCTCTGGGGTCAGAAGCCCCTAGCTCGGCCCTAGCGCACCACCCTAGACACTGTTGGGATACCGGATGCCCCTAGACTCTAGTAGCCGTCTTGTATAAAACTACCTAGGTAGAGGTTTTCAAGATGATTTTGTACTTTGATGAAAAATAAATCAATTCATTCACTCAAGATAGGAGGCGAATTACCTTTTTCCATTGTCATCTTGAATAGTCTGCGCCAATCTGTCCAATCACTCTTTGTTAAACCCGGTACCATGGACGACAATAGCGATCACAAGAATGGAGAAGCCCATAACGCCTTTACTATGGACACGAGGTTCTCGTCACCAGGCACCTGCCTTTCACAGCCTGATCAAGAGACACTTCAAAATGACAACACGATCTCGTTTCCTCAAGAGATAGCACCAGCACCAACGCACGGAGAAAATTCGCCACCTGAATCCAAGGCGGTAGATGAAGAGGCTCAGCCGTCTGATACAGCCGAATGTCACTCAGAGGACCCAGAAAGTAATCTTCCACGCCAGCACATCAAAAGATCCATCTCTGACGCTGTGGGGCGTCTGAATATATGCGTCTTGTTTGGTGGAGCGATCCTCTCATCTGCTGCTGTCGGCTTCCTCATCTTCTTGTGGACCGGTGGAAGTCCCGGTACAGACGGGCAGAATGCTAGCTACACATGGCGCTATATAATTTTGGGATCATGGTTGCCTCAGGTGATTACCATTTCTACCCTGGCACTCCGTGTTTCGACTAGTGCGCAGGCAGCAATTTGTACCTCGTTTGTGGCCGCCTTGACGCTGGAACGTCGTCCTACACCACTGGCCAAGGCTGCAGCAATATCGACATTTAGGTCGCTCAATACGAGTCCTCGAGCTCTTCTCTGGGAGATGGTCGGTGAAAAGTCGGTGTCCCACCCGCTACATCCAGAAGCATTTCTGTTTATTCTTTTGGCTGTAGCAAATGTAGCAATCCAGTTCTCGTCGACAATCCTTTTCGCTGATCTTCAAAGCAGTTTGGTCGTCGGCTTTCCAAACCAGACTGAGAAGAATGTCAATTTTGAAGACGAGGAGATTATGTTTCTCGCTTGGTCAAAGCCACCCGCAGATTATTCCTTGTTTGGAGAACTGCCGACCCATTATTCCGCGGATCCAAACCCCTATGGCCTGAGTGATACTGGGATAAAGCGTCATGCGATGCTCCCCTTCACCAAGGATAGAACAACTGTGCGTAGCTATCGAGGATCTTCTAACGTAATGAGTTCTCGCGTAGCATGCATGCCACCAGTCATCTCTGGTGAGATCATAAGCGTCTTGAATCCAACCAGCAATCGCAGGTACGGATGGATGACGGGTCAGATCATGTACAAAGACTCCCTAGAAAGAGCCAATTTGGGAGCGTCGGATGATTGTAGTTCAAGTAATTGTTCGACTATCGTGCCATTTAAATGTGGTATTCCAAGCTGGATGTACGACAGTCAGCCGAAAGCGGCCGCCTTTTGTTCACCCCAGGCTTTTGATATTCGACTGGCCTCCTCGAACTGGACTTTACAGAAGGATCCGTGGACATCAACGGCCACCATGTTTCTTGTTCTTAGCTCTAACTTTGACAATGATGGATGGGCCCTCATGAACAACCAGACTACCGCATTGCCCGAGTCTCGCACTCTGGGAGAATGGCAATCTTTTGATTTCGGGTTGAGTCGTGAGATTAACGTGACATTATGCTTCAACGCGATAAATTTCATGTTATCCAACGTATCGTTGTCTACCAAAACGAATCTTGTGGAGCCCAAGATGCGATACGGGTTCAATGCCTCTTATACAGAAGATATTCGAAAGTTTCTGGGCGCAGATCCTAGTGTGCAACGTTTGGAGGATAGAGGAGTGCTCATCATGGACACTATAACCGATCCAAGCGATTATGTCGTTGGTGCTATTGGCAATGCGCATATGCTTCCCTCATCTCAATTAAGCTCCAGCATGCTGGAGTTTGACTTGGTGTACCCTTCAGCGAATGAGACAATTGCCGGCTGCGACTTGTGTGAGGCAGACAACATAAGAATTTCAGGAATTGCAGGAATTGCCAGAGACTACTCTAGAATGTTCATGGACATCCTGACGAGTACGAACAGGGCCGCCGTCGCCATCCAGACTATTTACACCATGCTTGCGCAGAGCGCACATGACCAGATGCTGGACTTTTATTCAGTCTCGGCTCCAGCAGAGATTGTCCAAACCGTTACTTCAACTATCCCCACCAGCTACAAAGGACTGATTACTGTCGTTGTCCTTGTCCTCGCCAACGATTTGTGTATACTTTTTCTGACAGCGCTGTACATTTACCATTCGCGATACACAATGATTGGAGACTTTTGGCATGCTGTTTCACAAATGGTGGGCAGTACGACGGAGGAAATATTGGACAAGGGCAATATGTCCAAAGACTGCAGAACTTTCGAGGGTTTTGAAGTAAACAAATATGTTCAGCTGGAAAGGTCAGCAGAGAGTGGTCGGGTTGGAGTCGTCGAGGTAGGTCACATCATCAACGCGCCCAGTGTTTTGCATTGGGTCAGTAAAGTCTATCGAAGGACACGGGATATGGTGAAAAGACAAACATCAGGACTTTCCAAGATGACCCAGTCAAAGACGCGGAGCTCCGCGTCTGCACTGGAGAACGAAAACTGAGCCAGTTGGTATAGGCATAGAAAGAGCCAGTCCGAGGCGTTTTGGACGATTGGTGATTCATCCAAGGGCGGAGAAGGATGTTTTCAATAAGACCTCAGTGTTACTGCCATTTTTATGAAGGTTTACCAAAATTAATTGAAAGACTCATATTGACATTAGAACCGAGTAATCCCCATAATTTTACTTTGTAGCATTTAGACTGCTTTAGATCAGTGTGATATCATCTGGATCAACTTTAGTTTCCAAAGCCTCGCCATCCATTATTCCATGGACGTATCCCGGACCAATGTATTTGAAACAGTTTTGCTTCCCGCGTCGTCGAGCTGATCGAAGAATGAAGGGTAGCTTACCCCCGAACAATACGTAAACCCTGTCGTCAACTCGGCAACCAGCCGGCCCAACACCAATCAAGCCGTTCTTGGTGAGGCAGAAAGCTTCATTGTCGTACAAATCCCTTATATCTACATTCCCCATGTCGTGGAACTCGGATGGACGCAACCTTCTAAATGCACCTGACCCATCTTGATTACTCTCTACACTGTAATCACGCCTGAGCGTTCGCCAAAACGCATCTTCATAGGTGCCCCCCATTGGGTAATCATCTTGTAAGCTGAACGCGGACGTGACCAGTCCTTTCAATTGCTCGACTACACCTGCTGCATCGCCAAGGTTCTTAAACTCCATTAGCACCGAGATTTCGTCCACAAATACTCCTTTCAATCTAAAATGGTTCAAAATCCTGTTGCCAAGCTCCAACTGGGACCCGGAAGTCGCATCAAATAGATTATAGATGCATAACCACTGCATAGCCAAATCTAGCATGGTTTCATCAATTTTTGCTTCGAGATCAGGCACCCAAGAAGGTAGGGTTCGCCGCCTCTTCTTTTCATCCCCCCTGAGTAATGGAAACAAATTTCCATATTCCTTGATCAGATGGAAGGTCATTCTTTTGTAAACCTCTTGCTTGCTGAGTGAATAATCGGCTCCCTTTGAAAAATATTGCATTTGCGATGGGAAAAGACCAAGAAGTCCAAAGACCTTATCCCTTGGGTCGCTGGCTAAGCGATTTTGGAAGAAGATGAACGCGCTCCTCAGCTTAAACATCGAAATTTCATTCATTCTGAACTCCGTGATTGTGCCAACCCTTTGGTGGAAAACCACAAGCATACCGAATGTTGATTCTCCAAATAAACGTGAGCAGCATTGGTTATTATGGCTGGAGACGTTTGATGCAGCTGAAGCGAGCAGGTTCCAGTCCATTGAAAGCCAGCCACAAATTATTGTTGTTTTGCGGGGAAGTATCGCCTCCTGGACTGTCCACATGCGTTGCCACCATGCAAGGTTCATCAATGTATTCAAAGCCTGAGTCTCTTCCACGAGATTCTCGTGGGGTATGTGATCATTGGAAGCAAGACGCCTTATCAGCGAGAATGCTTTGGCAGCAGCCGCTTGAGAGATGATGGTGGATCCAAGAGCTGGCGGAGCAGAATCTGTATCAGAGACGCTGGATAGGTTCTGCGTATGCGATAAGTGCTCATTACTGCTGATGCTATACACTGGGCCAGTAGAATCAGTACCATGGTGATCTTCTTCAAAGTCGCCAAGCCACAGCAACCCTTCTTCAGCATTCGAGTAAATATCTCTCATCAGATTGACTTGATGTGATTTTTCAGTATTATCCATCTGATTGATACAAACTGCATCGACCCAAAGATGGCGATCTTGTGCTGGGGTTCGTAAACGCCGGAGAGCTGCGGCGAGATTTGAAGTAACTTGACAAAGAGTACCATCAATGAATATTGGCCGGCGGTTTGTCGCATCGCCCCAAGCGTATGACAATGCCTCATACGGAGGATGCATGCTCATATACACTATGTATAGACTGCACTGTATAGGATCGCTCCATTCGCCAGGCAGCAGACGGAGGATTCGAATCTGCTGCTGGGAGAGATCGAGCTTTTGATGGGTGAAAATAGAGGGATCAACAGCGGGAAGAGAATCTATTGTGGTCATGATCACCATCCATTCGTGTCAAAAGGATTTTGGATAGTATGGGGAAGATACTTGAGAGAGATAGTCGTGACTGTCGAGATCTTAAAGCCCTCAAATGGTAGGGGACGACGGAGGAATCTGCGATATTCTGTACGTTGTACAGTGGGCGACGTGCAAGGCAGCAACAAGGCGCAGCCCCGCACAGCCCCCAAAGAATTATTTGGCGATAACCCCGCCACGGGAAGTGACGATAAGTGTTCTTGTTTATTAGTTTCTCCGTGTCCCTAAAAGAATGAGTTTGAGAATCCTTATTGTCCTATGTACTGGTAATACATTACCCTTCTGGACGACCAACCTGCCCTTCTTTTGGCTGTTGACAACTCAGTATTTAGAATATTAACTGCTTCGCAAGCCTGGATAAGATGGTGCCGGTCATGTCAAGAGACCACGTTAATTAATCTTATTTGTACATTCTCTAACATTGTCTGAGTACTCCACAAGCAGTACCAGCACAACCGGCAACAAACCCTAACGCAGTATTCATCTCTACACATTCAACTTTGCCCCATGTCTTGCACCATCATCCAGGTATTGAAGTGCAGGAAGTCTATTAGGTTAAACTTAATGCAAAAGAACATATCACTGAACAAGGTTTGCAAAATAAATTCAACTAAAAGGAAAAAAGGGTAGAGATTCGCTCCAGCAGATTGGTGTTTACTAAATGGTCTCGTTCTTAAAAAGCGCCAATGGCACCTCAGCCCAGACGGCATCCAAGAGACCATCTCTTCCATCAGACCAAGCAACATACGCATATTTTCCATTGAGAGCTATCAAGGACGCGCGGTCGCCGGGTTGTCCATTCTGTCCCACAGGCACGGAATCGCGAGTGACCTTGACTGGCGTGGCAAAGGTGCGACCGAAATCAAAGGACACGGTGGAGTAGACATCCAACAGCCCCGAGCTGTTTGTTCGCCACATCACGCCTAGCACTCCAGTCAACCCAAAGTCAATGGCAGGGCGCTGCGCATTTGGGGTCTCAATGACCGTCGGGCCCGTGAAGTTGCCGCCTGCATCTTCCGTAACGTATATCTCCAGTGTGTATTCTCGCGGAACCATGAGCGCGAATCGTCCTGTCTTGGTTGGGTCAGCCGACACCCAGGGCGTTGGGTCACTGGGCAGACCAACGCCCGACACTGGCAACATGGGCCCCGTTCCGTTCAGGACAAAGTCCCCGTCACTATCAGTCAACGGGAGTGTCGTCCAGGTGACACCGTCGTTGCGGCTGATGTACATCTCCGGGTGGCCCTCTAAGCCCTCGGCTGCAGAGACAAGGATACCATCGTGAACGGCAATGGATCTGCCAGGGAATCCGCACACTGGGGGGAGGTCGGGGATCTCATAGTCGAGGCAAACATCTACGGGGCCGGGGACTTGGTTGAATGGCGCCCATGTGTCGCCCCCATCGGAGCTCACCGAGATGGCAGCAGGATATTCCCACGAAGATGCGCCATTCGCATAGACCTTGCCTGTGACCTGGTCAATCCGGAGTTTGGGGGCACCTTGCATGTGCAAGGGAGTCACAGAAGGGGTGCTCCAGGTCTTGCCGCCATCCACCGACTTGGAGAGCTGCGGATGGGCCGCCTCATTACTCTCCAAATCCGGAAAGACCTGGTTATTCAAAATGTAGAATGTGCCATTAGCGTCAGAGAAGACCTGCGGCTCACCGCACTCTGGAGCATCGCCCAGAGGATAATCAGCGGTAACGTTGACCCATGTCTGTCCGCGATCGAGGGTATACGCGAGGAAACAGCCGCCAACGGGGCTCAATGACGGCAAGGGGTAGAACCGTGTAGAGACGAAGACAAGATTGTTCGGGTTGAGAGCGTTGATGGCAACCACAGGCTGACCCTCGCGAGTGCCGTTGCTTCGGGTCATGTCGATTTCGCGAATCGACGGTGGGGCACGTACGCTGTAGCGGTTCGCGAAACTTTTGCTGTGGAGCATTTTTGCATTGATGTCATGCTGCTTCATGATATCGAGCTGGTCGCTCTGGTCTCTGGATGCGACACCCAGAAACGATCTGTCGCGGTCAAAGCCTCTGATGAAGCCATCGGGTATCGAGGTGTAAAATAACAAGCTAAGGAAGAGTGCTGCTCCAACAAGGAGTTTGAGGGGGTGCGCGAAAAAAGTCTTTCTGGACGGCTTTGCAAAAGTGATCTGGTTATTCGGGTACGCCCAAATCTCCTCAAGGTCTAAGTAACCCATTATCATTTATCGGGAGGTGTCAATGGACGGCAGGATGATGATAGGCTTGCACTTTAGATCGCTCGGAATGAAAGAATTACAACAGGATTGGAAGGGTTTTAAATATACTGAGACTGTAAGCTCAACTCTGGCGACTTGTATCATAAAGAAGCAAATGTGAAAAATGACGGCCAGACTTAGATCAAAAAAGTTATATTTCAAGTAGCTGCGTCGGCACTTGTAAAGGCCTGTACCACTGAAGGTTACAGTAACGTAACCCGATCTTCTGTACACTCGCAAACCCAAACTGCACTACGCAGGGGCAGTGACCAGACTGTCTGCTGAAAGCGATATTATAACATATGTCAAACGAAATGGTGCCTTCCTATTGTGGTTTACACTGGTCTGAAATAGTATATTGTATGGAATCTATCTACCATTCAACAATACATAATCGAACTTGTATTATGTAATTGAAAGGTGTTGAAGCCGTCGTGGCCTCGAATAAATGCTACCAACTGTATAAAATGCAAAAGCGGGTGCGAAGTGCGAAAAGCGAAGTGCGAGGTGCGATGTGGGGGTGCGAACTGCGAAGTGCAAAACGATAGAAATCAAGTGGGACTGATGGTAGGTAACCATTTTCCTTTTGTGTTAATGAGTCCAGGCGATTCGAAAGTCTTTCCATCCCAGACTGCTGGAAAAGGATTCGTATTCCATTAAATTTGCAATTAACACAGCCTCAAACAGTCGAAGCAATGAGTGTATACAAATTGGCGGGTATGGACGCAATTCAGAAAGTTTGGACCAGATCCCTTCTTTATCACCATTATACGGATTCGCCCACAGTACATACGTCTATACGAGCAACCTCGCAGAAAATCTGAACCAAGGAGTTACAACCACGAAAAAAATGGCCGAAGTCAATCCGTACGGTTACAATCCCAATGCAGCAGCTGCAATGATATTTGTAGTCCTGTTCGCGATCGCGACCCTCTGGCACGCAATCATTGTATTTCGCCTTCGAGTGTGGTATTTTACCGTACTGGTTCTGGGTGGCTGCCGTAAGCTTTTCTTTCTTTCTTTTGGCCCTCTGTTGGACATCAAGAGTCAGTACCAGTACTAATACCTTCCCGAATCGTAGTGGAAATTGCCGGTTACATATGCCGATTTCTCGCCCATGATAATGCGTCGAACCTGATCCTATTCGTCATCCAGACCCTGACCATCTTGGTCGCCCCAGCTCTGTTTGCCGCCTCAATTTACATGGTCCTTGGGCGTCTCATTATCTTGCTGCGCGCCGAGGCACACTCGCCGATCCGACCAGCTTGGCTCACCAAGATCTTTGTGGGCGGAGACGTCCTGTCCTTTCTCATCCAAGTCATCGGATCATCCAACCTGTCCAAGAACTTTTCCCTGGCCAAGACAATAATCCTACTCGGTCTGGCGATCCAGATCATGTTCTTCGGCGTCTTCGTCATTGTGGCCGTTGTCGTGGACCGCCGACTATCACGAACTCCTACCCACACAGCCCAGCGCCTGGACGCAGAAAACACGAAGCTGGGATGGCGAGGGGTTCTCCGCGTCATTTACATTGCGAGCGCCATGATCTTTGTGCGGTCCATCTTCCGTCTCATCGAGTTCTGCGGCGATAGCAATTCGCCCATGATGAAAACGGAAGCATACCTTTACGTCTGTGACTCCACCTTGATGTTTGGTGTGCTGGCGATTTTGATATATTACCACCCCGGTAACTATATCCCTAGTCGCAAGGCTTTTGATCAGATCTTGCAGTCGCGCGACGAAGAGCTCCTGTAGGATCCGCTAATGGGCATACTGAGCCTTTTCCAATAGCTCACGATATGGACATATATAATCGGAGGGCCACGAGATGCTCAATAAAGTTTTCTTTTGTTAATGCTGTGTCTGAGGAATAGGGAATCCGCGTGTTAACTTGGGGTTTCTTATTATCTCGGACCCCCGAAGAACGAGGATTTGGCGCAGAGAGACGGCTGGCACAGAAACGATGCAGAACAAAAATATAAGTGTTATTATTGCTGACTAGAATTTAATACATCATAAGAATAACATTCTTAGCTCTTCTCGGATTCTCCTATGCCATTTGATAAGCTGCTTCCGAGCAACTGTATCACTTCTTCCTTATTGTCGATCTGCAAGGCTAATCTCGGTGTAGACATATATAGTTGCCATTCTGGGCTGATCAACTGGTCTATCTCTTCAATATCATGGTTTACCAAGTCCTGATATAGCCACGATTCTGGGAGAAGCTTGAATAGGACTAGGTAGTATGCTAAAATAATCAGAGCTTTAGGGTTTCTGTGTTGGACCATTTTATGAAACTCGGTGGGCACCAGATCGAACGACCACGCCTTCACCTGCTTCTCCAGGTCTATTGTCTGGTATGGCAACTGAACAATTGTTGTTAATCTGCCAAGCTCGGTTGCAGCAGTGCGGAGAGCGGATTCTGATGCTGGATTCTCGTCATTGTTCTCTCTGGCTAGGGCCCGGTGGATATCCGATGGCATCATTGTAGCGACAGAGAGATGGTCTGCAGAGCCATGTGGTGCGGTACGGCTACTGTACATGCCCCGACCATCATACTGGTGATTTGACGACCAGGACAGGCCCCGGAAATTACGCTGCCCTAGAGCCAACGCCATCCAATTGGCCACCCACAAGCCCGGCTGCTGCGTTACACGATCCGTGGCGAAAGAGATGTGCGCGAGCAGCACCGATGCACCTCTGACGGCATCAGTACTGTCGTCTGAAATGTTTGCAACGGCGTGGCGGAGAGATTTAAGTGCCTGGTCACGATAATAATAGACTGGCATGTTGTCCAGAGATGCAGGGTCGGTGCAGCACAGGTGAACCATGGCGACGAGTAGTATGGCGTCCATGAGGAACACATGTCGGCACGCAAGAGCTGGAATTTCCACTTGCAGAGCCTGCAAGACTTTCTCGGGGAAAGTGCCGGCAAACCCTGGAGCGGTGAAGATGCAGTAGTGATGCATCAGGCGTAAGTCCAGTAGACTCTTGCTGCTGTACTGAGAAACACTTGAGGCCGGCGGCGAAGAGACGGGTGTAGTGGAATACACTGCTGCAGCGTCGTCTCTCATGAGTTGTTGCTGGGGTTGGGCACCGGAGATCCCCGGTCTTTGCACCGTTGATGCATAAATGCATTCAATACTGCGACGTGAGCAGCTGCTACATTGCGGGCGCACTTCGTCACACTTGAGTTCGAGTCAGGTAATCCATTAATCGTTGTGTTCCACACGAAAATTGAGCTGCTCACTTTCACACGACGGAGCTTGCAATTGGCACATCCTTTCCGGGACTTGACATGATAGCGGATGTTTTGCGGCATTGCCCTGCTCTTTCAGAAACATGGAGCAACCGAGGAGGAAGATTGCAATCGAAGCGGTGGTTGTTTGTTTAGATGGCTGACGCAAATTAAAGCACGCTTGTGAAAAAGCACCGCTATTAGGTCTAGGCATCCGTTTAATCAACACAGGTATTCACGGCCTTCGGTCCGAAACAGTGTTATGGGTAGGTAAGCTATGACCTCGATTATTTCAAGCTAACCACTGCACGGCCCACAAGCCGAGTACCTAGTATGCACCTAACTTGCCCACCACGACAGAACGAACCTAGACTAGTTCCGACTCTGATGTGAATATATCTCTACATATTAGTATATTGCAATCCTTTTCTGTAAGAAAGGCCCTAGAATGCTCGACTTCACAGCTGGGGTCAGTCAGTTCAATCGAACATCGCAACCTTCCTCCAACCCTTCATTCATGAACCGAGGGATACCATATCACCGACTATTGAATTCCAATAATCGCGGTATTAAGAGGCAAACCTTTATTTCGCAAAGGCGTGATTGGGCGGATCATGATAACAACCCGCCGACCCTACAGCGTCACCATGCGCTTCTGCCTAACCCGGGCCACAATCTTGTATTGTCAGAATCCCCAGGTATCAGGTGTTCAAAACTAGCAAAGCCATGGTCGTGCCACTTATCGCGGGAGAAGGTGGTAGGATAGTGCTGTGGCAGGTGATATAGCGCCACAAAGACGACGGCCAAGCATAAATAGGAGGAGCGAAGCCTGTCCATCTCGACAAAGTGACATCGAATATATACAAACTATCAAACAAAATTCATTTTCGGAACAAAAACAATCTCCAAGTATTAAATTATCAAGGTGCGTTATTCTGCTATCGTCACATTTGCCATGACTCTTGTCACTGTTGCTTTTGCTGCTCCCACCATTGGAGATACGCAAGACCCGCAAGACTATTTTTTTATCTTTGTAAACTCCACTAACAAAGATTGACAGAAGCAACCATTCAAGCCAAGAACAGTGCCGTTCTACTGAGTCGTGGGTCATCTGGTTGAACAGATGAGATCGTTCAAGGTGAGCTTCAGAGTGTCGCACCTGTAGCTTGATTCTGTTCCATGGGTGGCCTCATGATAGCTGCTATCCTGTTGCACTGAACTGGTCCGCAAATACCGCAGATTCCCTGCTTGGATACATCAGACAGCTCGTAAGAATCAAGTCAGACATCTTTCAGACACTTGTTTGATCGCATCTTCCCCTTCACATTCGCTTAGGTGAATATAGATACATGACATATCGATAGTGTCAATGCATAACACGTTGAACCGAATCTTTAGTTGTTATATATCGTCCATCCTCTTATCCTTTTATTGTCCCTCTTCTCGGCATATGAAAGGTTGGAGTCCAAGGCTACATACATATTTTCCTACCTAAGCTTCACTTGGTCATTCTATGTCAGCTCTGAAACCACGCACGTATACAAAGAGTGCACCCACTTTCCCAAGCAGACGATAGCCGTGACTGTAGATGGAAGGTCCGCCATGCTGTCTCACCACTGCATAATGCTTCGTACGTAAAAATACGTTCGTGTTGCACTTTGTGTCATGGACAAACGTAGAACAGTCTGAATGTTGCTACTTGGTGATTACAAAGCGCATAGCACCATGTTGTATCAAAGTGTAGCTTGATGGTACCAGACCTAGTCTGAGTAAGCCCTATCTGCAATTCCGAAACACAGAAGTAGCCTCATTATGCGGATCTGAAGAACATTTATAACTTTCAAGTGCACATATATGGTTTTCTTGATGATTCAATACATGTTTCTTATTTAGAACACTCCGCTTAATTGAAGTTCTGTGTGGCTGATGTTTCTCGCTGATTTACTCCTCCCAACGTTTTGTGTTCAGTCCGTCGGGTGGGAATGCGTGCAATAGGTAGCGCCTCTCAAAAGAATGAGCCGTTGATATCTGTCACCAATTTGTATCACTTGCCACAAGTGAAGTATATAAGCTATCCGATCCACCCAGCCATAGGCAGCTCTCAGACGCCAGACGACATTACTCAATAAGCCCAAACATTCCAAATATACAAGCAATCTAGTCACAAACATCATTGTTAAAATTCATTCAAAATGAAGTCCATTGCCCTCATTTCACTCGCAACAGCCGCCGCGGCCGCCGTCCAAATCAACTACTACACAGACGGAGGCTGCAGCCAGTTCAACGCGTCGCCACCCAATGTGCCGATTGACGGAAGCTGCTATCAGTGGCAATTGAGCGGAACCAATAGCGCCAATATCGCAAACTGCGACCATGGGCGTTGCCAGTGCACCTTTTACGCAGGAGACAATTGCCAAGGGGCTCAAGACGTGGCGACTAGCCCAGGTGATAACTGCGCATCCAACTTTGGCAACGGCTTCCGGAGTTTCCGTTGTGTCGTCTCCGACTAATCGCCGCCGAATTTCTTCGGATCTGGAGATGGTCAGTGAACACGATGAAGATTGAGGGGTGGAGGGTAGGGAGGATGGTCCTGGCCCTGGAGTAAAGAATGAGCCCGTAGTCTTCTTCAATCACCTTGAGTGGCTATTTTTTCTGCATCTCAATTCAGAGGATTACCCTTCTACTATAATTGATTATCGTGGATTAGCTCAATTCATTTATTCACTCTACTCGTTCCTCCGATCCATTATGCATAGTGTGTACATTCCATTCTACCATAGCGACAAAACTTTGCCAGTGTTACACCAGGTACAAGCAGCAAAAACGATTTTGCTGCCATAGACAAAATGATGATCCGAGGCGGGCTCGATCCGCCGACATTCAGTGTGTTAGACTGACGTGATAACCAACTACACCATCGGACCCATATAATGATTTGATGTTCGTCACCAACCAAGAAATGATTATACAGTACAGTCACCGCACAAAGTCACGCTGGAGCGGGAATGCGTCGCACTGCCACGTCTCAAGTTAGACAGGAGTCACAGGACTAAGCCGATGGCCTTTGTGAGCCTGTGTATATTAAAGATATGTATAAAATGGGGATATATGCGACGCGGCAGCCGAATAATTTGCCTCGAGATGCGGAGACGTAAATAAACGGCCAAACGAGCACGCTTTGCTATTGTACAAGAATTCATATATAACAAATTCCTCTCATATCGCTCCCAAGCACTACCAACCCGTTGGTGTGGACAGAAATCAGAAAGATGTCAAGCCATCATGACTTTCCGTATAGTCAAAGCAGCAAGTGAGCCCTACAACCCCAATATGATTTATCGAGACGATGATGTCAAGATTCTGCATTATATCCTGAACAAGGCCTGGGACAGCAGAGAATGTGATGCTGAGGACGTCATTGAGTCGGTATATGCGTTTTGGTGGGAGCTTTGCGCATGAGCGGAGAGATAGAGAAGGAGTTGTTTGAGCCTGTTGTCAAGTCGCTGGTGGCTTCTTCTAGTGACGACACTAAGTGTGATCGACTAAAGTCATCATTGAAACGGACGAGGAGTCATTGAGAAACTATATTTCCTTTTTATTCAAAGTAAAGACAGAGTACCTCAATTGCATGATCACATATTCAGAATGTAGGACAATATGTGTCTACATGTCGGCTCTCTTCGGCTAGCATGCAGCGGCCGTTGATTTCGTTATTGAGTATAGGTATTATTACAAATACACCTTGCGGTTATATTCGCAAAAGAAAGGGCTCCATGCTTGTCGCGTGGCTAGGCGGAATATATCATTGACGGCTTGCAACAAAACTCGGTTGTCACGCATCTTTTCACAGACTAGTCCTTGTGGCTGAGTTGGTGAACTTTAAAATTGTTTCAAAAGGCAGGATTGGGAAATGCTCCTTGAAAGGGCTGGTGGCAGCATAGCATTAGGCGTGGGGTTGTACATGTGGGGGCAACAGTGATCCGCGACGCCTAAGCCCAAAGATCACCCACCCCTGCTGCCCGCTGTTCAGCTCGCAAGGACTAATTTGCTCCCTAAAAAACATCATCACACTTTACACAGTAGCATATTGACCATTGGTGATTGCTGTTGTTCAGGAATTCGTAAAGACTTGGTCAGATATATCAGAGTTTCTGGGACCACGCCTTCTTTCTTTTTGGGTTTGTTCCTTGTCTTCTTTCAATTGATACCCTTGATACCCCCTTCCATCGCCCAACAACTTTGACTTGGAGTGTTCTCGCGACTTAGCGTGACCACAGCGCAGGGTCCCGGATACTGGAATTTTATGGCGAGCTTGAGCACCAGCCTAATGCGGCGTTTAAGGGAGCAACTCCAAAACAACCAATAATTCGTCCCGACAACGTCGCTTGCGATGCGCAATTGAACTGTCAGAAAAGAGCTTATCTCTTCTCAGCATGCGCACGGTCGGCCTCGATGTACCTAGCAACCTAGTCGCCCTCTGTCAACTACCGCATAGACCCTTGGCAAGTTGAGAGACCCTTTACAGTTTACCCGCAGGTGTCCGCACAGACCCTGGCTTGCGCTAATCATTAACTAGAATCGTTGCAATGAGGGTGCTGTCACTGTGTCAGTGCGCCTCCACACCTCTTCGTCTGATACAAGAGCCAAGAGTGTCCCCATGCAACGATGGCTTCGCAAATTGCAAGAGAGGGGAGCTTTGCAATGCTGTCCTGGTGGTGGCCATTCACCCAAGTCGCAGGTTCGCATAATTGTCATTCATTACCTATGTGACTCAACTCTTCTTCAGTCGATACATTTTGACATTGTCGTCAACACATTCTTTTGTTTTCAATCACCTTCCAAAATGCCGTCACATATCAATCGGCTTGTCCTTGTGGCATCATTATGGGTCGTGGCTTGCGTGAATTCAGCACAGGGGACATCAGTATCGGAAATCATATCTTCTATTCCCAAATGCGCTGTAAGTGGCTGACTTCCTCTTTCGAGTGCTCGGCATGCTAATTGTGGGAACAGCTTCCTTGTGTTATTCAAGACCTGACCGAAGCAAAATGCTCCATGACCGACGTAGCATCTTTGAGTGACTGCATCTGTTTGGACACGAAGCTGCTTTCTGGTCTCTCAGAGTGCATACAAACGTCCTGCGTTTACAGCGATCAACTCATTGCCAGCAGCGCGGCCGATTCACTATGTACGGCCTATCCAAAGGAGTCGAGGGTGCGCGACGTCCAGATTGCCGCAATAGTTACCATGGCTCTGGCCATCCCCATTGTGCTGGCACGCTGTGCAGCGAGATTGCAAATCACCAAGAAGCTGTGGCTCGATGACTGGACGGCGCTGCTTGGGCTGGTGCTGTTAACTGCGCTTGCGGCCATGGAATATATCAGCTCTCGTATGGGCTTTGGCAAGCACTACTGGAATATCAGCGCAAGCAATGGCCCGGTTCTGTTGCAGCTCTTCTACGCCGCACAGATCCTCTACATCACAGTTCAGCTATCGGCCAAGGTCTCTATCGCCTTGTTGTTTTTCCGCTTGTTTCCTGCCAGGTGGATGCGCTTGACGCTGAAAATATTCACTGCTTTCATGATTGGGCATGGTCTTATCTTCGTCATGGTGGTGATCTTCCAGTGCTGGCCTATATACTCGATTTGGGACAAGACGGTCTCAGGCAAGTGCGTGGATATTACCGCGGTAGGATACGTCGGTGCGGCCCTCAGCATAGTCGAGGATATCTTCCTGGTCCTGCTGCCCATCACAGAACTACGCAAGCTCCAGGTGTCGCAAAGGCAAAGAGTCCTCCTTTCTTTGATGTTTGCAATTGGCTCTTTGTAAGTATGAGGCTGATGGATTTTGTGACATGGAGCTAACTCGCAATAGTGCAGCAGTGACAAGCATGATTCGTCTAAAGTATATGGTCATGTTTGCCTACACCTTTGACGCGACCTGTAAGTTGATGCGAGCCAGTACTTTGTTCCAAGCTAACAGTCACAGGGGACAATGTTGATGTTATCATTTGGTCTTTGATTGAACTGTTCACGGCAGTATTCCTCGGCAGCTTGCCGCCGCTGAGGCCTTGGTTGATCAGACTCGTTCCCAAAGTTTATGTCACTTGGACCAAGACGCGCACCAATAAGTCGACAAGTGGCTTTCCTCAGAGCGGTCATAATGCAACTACGGACAAAGATGCGGAATCCAAGTCAACGGCCGCCATTTATGACGAGCCATCCGCGGCTCCCGTGTACGGCGACCGCAAGACAAGCTCGTCTTCTTATGCCATGTCAACAATATCCTCAATGAGGTCTGCTGACTGGAATATCACTCCCGAGTCACCTCCCTTGCTTCCGACGTCAAAGTTTCAGAACCCTACTGTTGCCATCCCGCAATCAGTTCGCACGCACTGGAGCGGACAGCCCGGCAACCCTACGAACCCCAACGTACTTACGCGGTCCACGAGCCATCATCTCAATCGCGTAGCGTCGCAAGACTTGGAATCAAACCATTCCCGTGATACGTGGTCGAATTTGGGAGGTGAGGGGTGGACACAGTCGGCGGCGGATCGATTGAGTTCCAAGTTTGCGGGGCCGCGCGGGCATTGAAAGCCTTCTGATTTCTACGTAATGTTTAAATTGTACGGATAATTGATACCATTTGAACTTGAACTATATCATGCCATTTTCTCCCTCCCATAAAATATAGCGCCATGAAAAACCCGATGAAAGGAGAGTGTATCTTCGTGGTTTGCTGCGATGGGGTTCGGAAAGCTGAACCCGCACATGATCCACACCCGCGCTACTCTGGTATGCCGATACGCAGTCCACCCACAGTTCAGTAACTTGGTAGGGAACCAAGTTACCTTTTGTGCAGAACACGGTAACCAGGCGCATAATTCTTGATTGAGCGTCAAAGGTCTTAAATAGCCACTTACCTAAGCAATGACCCAGGATATTTCAAAGAGAGATCTCTGTAGTATGTTCAGCAAATGGGTGAAGGTAAAGACTGCTGACCAATCGGTGCCAACAGTCTTATCGCATCGTGCCTGATTGCACTAGGTATACCCCAAGGTACGTACCATACGTAGAGCTTGCATTCATGTCGGTATCTTATCTTTGTCGTTTCCTATCAAACCATCCCTACCAAGCACATGAATCTACACCCTGGAGTATGAATTCACGATACTCTCCCTGTGAGTTGACCTTCAACATTCGCAGCTTCGGGACTCCAGAGCCTCTGCGGACATCATCATTATCATCATCATCATCATTACCATCAGACCGGCCACTTATCCAGGCTGAGTGCAATGGCACAGAACCCCGCAAAGTCACCGCCGCAAAAGCGGCCCCGGCTTGCAGAAGAGGGGATTCGCAAGAGGACCCCAAAAGCGTACGCAGTCGCGATAGTTGATGCATGACTTGACTTTCTACTTATTCTGCCATACAGATGTGACTCATGCAGGAAGCAGAAGGAACGATGCGAGGGAGGAGTTCCCTGTGGCAGGTGCATTCGTCTACGTCGTGTTTGCCAAATTCAAATGACGAGTGCTTCAGTGGAAGACGAAAACGAAAACAGGTACAGCTTTCTCCAATTCATTTTGAAACCTTTAGACTGACCGGAAAGGCAGAAGACTTGGTTTGACTGAGGCAGTAAGTGAAAGACTAGAAGTGATGGAACGGATGCTCCAGCACTTCATTGGCCACGTTCCATCTGAATTGGATGAACTGCGTAGACTAGCAGAGACTCTAATTGCCGGAGGGCAGTCGGCGCGTCCTGGCCCAATTGACTCTGGAAGAGCAGATGATTCCGACGCCTCGACAATGTCAGATGAGTCTTTTACACGAAAAGAAATCGCCGGAAATGCTGCTCGTAAGTTCTCTAGCAGTATACGTGCTCATCATAGATACAGGCGGCTCATTATGACAATAGATTATTCTGGGGAGCTCTCGCATTGGAATTTTTCCAACCGAGTCAAGGACGAAATCTATCGCCTCGGGGATGACAGAGTAAGGTGACCAGTACTGTATGCATATGCACATGTATGTTAACATTATGTCAGGACTTCCATGAAGCGCCCAGCCAGACACAATACTTCAGGGCCAAGCACCTACAGATTTCGGATCCGACCGCCTTATTAGTGGCACAGTGTTTCCCCCCCAAACCGGTGGCTGAATTCCTCATTGCAATCTTCTTCAAATACGGGCAGACGAATTATTTCTACGTCGAAGAAAAATGGGTCATGGAAAAGCTTGAAGGCGTTTACAAGCAGGCGTCACATGGCTTCCCCACTGATTCCCCAATTTGGTGCATTCTCTTGATGCTCATGGCGATTGGGACTCAATTTGTTGCTCTCGATTCGGCCAGAAACGATGAAGCGGCCCTCGACAAATCCATAAACGACGACTCTGCAATGTTTGATGATGAAGTTGGCATCAGTCTGTATCAACAGGCTGCCAAGCTCATTCCAGACATGCTTGCCATAGCGTCCGTGGAGAGTGTCCAGGCCTTTCTACTTCTTGGCGTATACACTCTCCCGCAGGACACATCGGGACTTTCGTATACATACCTGGGAGTGGCAATCAAAATGGCCATCCAGAATGGCATGCATCGCACTTATTCGGGGGTTCTCCTGGACTCACATGCTTTAGAAGTCAGAAAACGGCTTTGGTGGACGATATACACCCTCGAGAAGTATGCCGAAATCCTCATTTCATTTACCCAATAGCGTGTACTCATGATTAACCTTATGACCTAGACGTATCTGCATCCTCCACGGAAGACCTTTGTCAATCTCTCGTGCAGATATAGATGTTGAGCTACCCATGGAGACACCGCATTTTCAATCACCGAAGTTTGAGAATTTTCGAGCCATAATCATGCTAACTCCGTATCTGGAAGCGGTAGCATCTATAATGTAGGCATGAAAGTCTACTTGAATATTGCTTCTCAATGATGTTCATCAACTGACGATAGCAGTGGTCGACTGGGAGACGCATCAAAGTCACGACAGACAGAGTGTCTTGAGGAATTGGTGCGGCAAAGCAATAGTCTTAAAGCCTGGTGGTGTTCGCTACCATCAAGTTTTCGATGCAAGGACATGGATCCCCAGGAAGACACCTTTCGGGCAAATGTGCACTTGAACCTTGCCTTTTTGCTCACTCAGGTATTCATGGGCCGCCCTTTCTTATTCACGTATAACGAAACCTCCGCGTCACTAGGGCCATCAAGTTCAAAGGCGTCTCGGGCACGATCAACTCTTACTTCCGATTGCATCAAAGCTGCACACCAGATTCTCGACTTTTGTTTACTTTTGAACGATCATGGTGGCCTGACAAGGGCATCTTACATAGAGTTTAGCTCGTGTCAGGCCGCAATGCTGGTGTTTATTGCTCACAGTCTGAATGAGAACACAAAGCATCTGCGAGACTGTCTTAAGAAAGGCATGAATCTGATGCGGCTCATGACCAAGGGAACCGACCCAGCAAAACTCGAATTTCCAGTTGTTGAACTGCTCGATAGAGCGATACGTCGTTTGCATAACCAGTTGGGGGTCCAGGCCAGAAAGTCCACGCAACAAACTTGTGCATACGAACAGTTCAAGAATTGGGCGCAATTGTGGAAGCAGCACTCTCCTCCAGGCCAGACCTATTCCGACGCAACAAGCCAGCTGCCATCGGGAGATCCAACTGACATTGATTTGTCAGAAACTCTATGGTCACAGGCGGTATCTTTTGAAACGAGTTTTGCGCTCGAGCCATTTTTCCCTTATCCTCATTTGATAGGTGGAGATACTTTTGGTGAAAATGAGGCATCAAGCTTGACGAACAATCAGATGCCTCAGTGAATGTCACGAAAATGACGTTTTACTTGGCAATTGAAAAGATCCTCTATGAGTTTTGGTAGCCAAGCTCCAACGGCGCTTTGATTAGCGAACTCGGTAGCCTTTAATTCGATACAAAAATGCTCTCAATTCTCTCTACCTGATGGCAATCGAACGGACTAGAATGGTTACTCCCTTCAATTATGGTCATCTCGAAGCGCATAATGAAGAACTGAGTACATGAGATATCAATAAAGCTTTGTACTTGTTCTAGTGTGACTGCCTATAAGTTACATCGTATATCGAAAATGCGGATTCATCCTGTCTGTTACATCCTGCTCTCCCAGTAAACGACCTTCAGCCTCCTGCTGTTCCTTGGTAAGACCGCTGGCAGCAGCAGCCTTGTCGCGGCGCTTGTTCTCATACATGTACCAGCAGCGCCAAGCAAGGATGATGGAGAACTCGAGAGCAAAGCAAATAGAGCAGGCAATTGTACCTGACACATATCGGGGAGCATCTTTCGTCTTGAAAACAAATGAACCGCCAATATTGCCAATGCAGTAAGCCAAAAAGGTCAGTGACGATACGACCGTCTTTTTAGTGCGTCCAGCAACATTAGAAGGGACTGTTGGATTGTCAGAGAACAAGAAGACAAATAGAAATGGAGAAATTGGGCATTTGAGAAAAAGACTTACTAAGAGACCAGGCGAGGAAGATGGGAAAGACAAAAGGCATCGTCAGTATGTACATGCCCCATTTCACCCACTTCATGGACGGTTCGTTTGGCAGCAGCGACATGGCGAGTAATCCAATGAATGGCAATACACATCCAATCATCATGATATACATGCGCCTGTTTGGTACCCTGCTGATGTACTGGCCGACGAGGATGAAGAGGCCAAGTGATATGACTGGAATATCGTCAATTAGAAGACTGGTTGAATTTTCAATGCTAACAAGGGATATGAAAAAGTCAAGACGAACCAGAACGTGGCAAGCCGACCAGAAGAACATCCATGTTGCTAAATCCGAAGGATGCATACAAGATGGAGCCGAATGAGGTCAAGCCACTATAGTTGAGTTTTAGTTTAGTCCAATTCCAGAATAGCTCAGGCTTAATAACATACCCATTGGGAATGTTGTTGATAAAAGCATTACAAAAACTGAACCATACTTGGGGGTCTTTCAAAGCTTCGATGACCTGGGGCCAAGACCACTTGAGGCCAGTCGTATCGCGGCCAGCCTTGTTTCTCACTATACGTGCTTGACTAAAAACGATATGATCAATCATTAGTGATGACTTTTCCGCGAAGTTTAAAAATGAAAAGAAAAAGAACGGAAATTGACTTACGCCATGCGCCGCTCCCTCTTGTTCAACCAGCGGACCTCCTTGGGTGTGCCCAAAATCAATACCGCCGCAACAGAAATGACAATAGTCAGACTTCCGAGGAATAGCGAAATGGTACGCCATGGCTGGATGCCACCGTGCTTTGTCACGTAACCAGCGATCCCGTACATGATGAGATCGCAGACAATCAGGAAAAACGCATTGGCAGATTGGAAAAACAGGGCTCGAGGCGCCTGTTCCTCTGTCCTGTACCAGCTTCCAATGACAAGCAGGAAACCAGGGGATATGGTACACTCAAAGAAACCTTGTAGCGCCCGAAGTGCCATTAGTTGAGACCAGTTTTTCACGGCGCTCATACAAATCAGGCAGATTGCTGTTGAGTACATTGTCAGCATGTATGACTAAGTTGCTGAACATATCCAGGAAGCCATTACATACCCCAGCACATCATGTAGCCAGTTAAGCAGCGACCAATCGGCCAGCGCTGTAGCAAAAAGTTGGAAGGGAACTCGCCCACGAGGTAAGTTATATAGAAACTGTCTGAAGAATAAGCTTGATGAAGAGGCATGGTGATGTATCTACGACTGACATTGTCGTGAGCCAATTGTATTGTTCGCCATGGAGGTTCAAATCGGTTCGCAGGCCAAATATCTGGCTTCGGAGTAAGAATAGAGTCCTAGAAATGAAGAGGGTAGATTGAATCTCACCGCCTGTATACCGGTTGCGGTCTTGTCGGTTTGCTGGATGCCATAGCAACAGAACCTGGCGGGGAGCTATTAGAGGAGGTTGACAGAGGTATGCGGCCCAAGAACGCGCTTACATCAGAGGAAGAAGCCATCGATCGATTTTTTTCAAGAGAGCCTTGTACTCTTCCTCCGTGAATTCTATAGATGATATTAGCCACGGAAAAAATCCCGATAGCCCTATCAAGTGCAGAAAAAGGTACCAGATTCATCGAGGACAGCCTCAACCTCGCCGACAGAGACATTGACATCAGTGCATAAATCTGTGTCATTATTGTGAGATAACTTCTTGTCCATGGCGATGTCGACAGTCGTTTCATTCAGTGATGTCTGCTTGCTGTCGTGCTTGGACGCAATGGCATCTTCTTGGCCAGTCATGGTACCAGAAATATTGGTTGCTTGTTTTGGCGCTTCGCACTAAAAGGTTGACAATGGATGGATAGTCTATTGATCAGACATGGAGCATCAACGCTATGAATAAAGTTTTCATCCTCCGTGCAGTGACGATAATCCTTTCCAAGAGACCAAAATCATGCTTCTCGCGCATTATAGCAGCCAAGTCAATAAACGTTCCCTTATCTCCGAACCATAAGTCAGCCCCACTATGCAACCGTGCCCTCGACAAGTTGCGTCGTTTCGCAGGCAAAAAAGTTTATCTTGGTCCTGGTCCTGGTCCATGCTAGAAAACGATAAGAGGAGTCAGCAGACCGGAACTCAGCCGGCTGGCTTTCAGTAGATGCCGGCGTCCCGCCGCAGCCATGACAGATGCTGTAGCCGGCTGCTTTCAATCCTTGGCGTGGAGATAAGCACCCGGTGCGGAGACGTTGTCGGGGGTCTGTGCTTCTCAACCTGGATGTAGAGTCTGGGTCTTGGCAAGCTGCGTAGTAGTATGCCTGGAATATCAAAATAGAGTGATAGGTAGTATGCAATGACAAGGATAGGTTTTTCTGGTTTGAAATGTTTAAATTTTGGTGGATCAAATAATGTGTATTGTCCTCATAGTCCCAACTTGGTTGCTAGATCACCAATATCCCTGACCTCGTAGCAGTTGTAATCTGGCCTGGAGGGATCCGCTGTACCCTTCCTGTTGACAAAAACCTTGTGGTTCATTCCCATTGCATCGACGGTCAGAATGTCGTGCTTGAAGCTTGCCGAGACGTGGAGGCAGTCCTGCGGGGTGCACCCGAGTTTGTCAAACATGTACTCGAACCCTTGCATCCTCGGCTTGTAGCTCTGTGTCTGCTGTGCCGTGAAGACGGCGTGGAATGGCGCTCCCAGCTTCTCTACATTCTGCATAATGTGGTCATCCGAGGCGTTGGAAAGGATTACGAGCTTGTACTTGGTCGCCAGGCGACGAAGGCCTTCTGGAACATCAGGGTGGGGACCCCAAGTCGGGACTGCATGGTAAAACTTCTCAGCCTCCTCCTCTGAGAAGGGGAATCCCGTTGTTGCACACGTGCGTCTGACAGCATTGACAAGCACATCGCGATATGGTTTATATGGGCCCAAACATTCGTCGTATCGGTAGCCGGAAAAAAGTGAGATGAAGCGCTCGAGCTCATCGCCATGCAGTCGATCGCCATAGATCTCTCGCGTCAGTTTGGTCATATTACTGAAGTCGGTCAAAGTGCCATAGCAGTCGAATGTGATGTATTTAGGCTCAAAGTTGATAACGCTGGCCATGTTGAGCTTTGAAAGTGTCGAAGATCGGCAAGTAACAAATTAACAGAAATGTCGTAGGATTCTTGGTTTTGGATAATTACAGACGAGCAAGTGAAGCTGATGAGGTATCAAAGCGTGATATAGGCGGGATCGTCAAAATTCCATCAAAAAGCCACTTGTTCGTGACTTTTTACCTCCGAAGCCGCATGATGATAACATCCAACGAAGAGCAAAGTCAATCTGATAATAGTGGAGTAGTATTTCCCCGCACGCTGTAATTGTTGTGCCTATACTGGGTAGTGCTAGCGACACAAGAAGGGCTCGGAGCTGTCGAAACTTGTCTTGCTTTGGTCTTGGTTTGCCGGCTTTCTCCTGCACTATCTATGACAGATACACCCGAGTCCCGACGTCCGGCCTGCTCCGGTTCCACTTTTGCTTATTGCACCTTGCTAAGTTCCATACATGCCTGATTCCATCGGAAGCTACCCGCTTGTCCGGTCATGGATACTAGTCGCAATTGAACCACGATGCCCCTACAACACCCCACCCAGTGATAAGCATCTTATCCAACTCAGAGGTTAGGTAGCTTGACCACTGTAGCCCACCAGATTCCCGTATACATTATATCCACACCATTCATAATACAATCCCTGTTGTCGTGCTCTTATCGTCAACATGAATAACGACAATAGATCTGTGTGCTACGTGTTTGCACCTTTCTTTCGGTTGTTCCAAGCACTTTGAGTTGTTGATGGCAAAACATGTCTTCATCCACACCACCAGCATCACCATTATGGCCGTGAGTAGTATTGGTCTCATCTTGTCGTCATCTCATTGCCCTCATGATTAGCATATGCCTCTGACATATACTAACTGCAACTTTCAAGAGATGGCGCAGGCGCTCTGCCGCCGAATCCCCTTCCATCTGACCATACCTTGCCTTTCTGGAGAACAGAATTGCACGAGCTCGATACTCATCGTTCCACTCCTGATCTACCTGCGACATGTGACATTTTGATCATCGGGTCTGGCTTCTCGGGAGCTGCAACGGCGTACCACCTAGTCGAGAGCTACGGGGATGAATCCTTGCCATCCATTGTCATGGTAGAGGCTCGAGAAGCCTGCTCGGGCGCCACTGCGCGCAATGGTGTGTAATTTCGTCTGCGCCGTGTACCTAATCCCTCGATCTGACCCTCGATAGGCGGCCATGTCAAGCCAATTGTGTATTTTGCCTTTCCTCGGCAGGCAGCAATCTATGGAAGTAAAATAGCCAACGAGATTGCCGAGTTTCAGCTGCAGCATGTCCTGGCTGTCAAGGATCTTGTTGAGAAAGAAAAGATTGACTGCGACTTTCAATTGACCAGAGCTTGTGATGTTTTTATAGATCAGGAATACGCAGACAAGTTCACTGCAGCATTCGAAGAGATCAAAGCATCAGGCGCAACCTGTATCCGGCAAGTTCAATACACGGGGCCAAGGGACGCTGAACAGGTATGGACTTGGGACCCTACTCTTCACTCCTAACCTTATCTAATTCGATTTCTAGATCTCTGGGGTGAAAGGCGCCAAATGCTGCTTTACCTTTCCTGCTGCCCACCTATGGCCTTATAAGCTGGTCATGCATCTCCTGTCGCTGGTTGTCGCAAAAGGGGTGAATCTGCAGACCCAGACTCCCGTGACTAGCGTGGCAGAAACGCAAGACGCGGCGGGCCTGTGGGCAGTAAATACACCTCGTGGGACAATCATGGCCAAGAAAGTGGTTTTTGCAACCAACGCTTACACAGGCTACATTGCGCCCCAGTACACCGACAGAATCGTTCCTTGCCGTGGCATATGCAGTCGAATTGTGTGTCCGGGCCGAGCGCCGCACCTCCCTAATTCCTATAGCCTCCGCGCTGGGCCAAGCAATTCGGACTATTTCGTTTCGAGAGCTGATGGTAGCATTGTTGTTGGCGGTGCGAAGCCATACGTATCTGTTCGCAAAGAGCTGTGGTACAATGTTGTAGATGACAGCAAGATTGTTGAACCTGCTCGGCAACATTTTGATGGCTATATGCAGCGCAATTTCAGGGGCTGGGAAGAAACAGGCGCACACGTGGATAAAATTTGGTCGGGAGGTAAGTAATACAAACCCGTCCAACAGAGTTTCACTAACACGAGCGCGCAGTTCAAGGCTACACAACCGATCTTGCGTCGCATATTGGCGAGGTGCCAGGAAAACAGGGCCAGTTTATCATTGCAGGCTTCAATGGGCATGGCATGCCTGAAATCCTGTTGACTTCCAAGGCGCTAGCCACGATGGTGAAAGACGGCAAGACATACGAGGAGACTGGCTTACCAATGGTGTTCAAGACGACACAAGAGAGACTGGATGATGCAAGAAATCATATTGCACTTGGATAAATAGACATTTACAGTCACCAAGTTGAGGCTGGTCATGTTTGGTGGAACTAATCTGCCTTCAACTCTCAAAGACGGCATGTCACTTTGGCCTGGGGCGGAGCATAAAAACAATGCTTGGTCATGGGTGTAAATAATTTCCAGTTTTCAAGGGGCCTTTACCGCATTGCAATCCTTTTCCTATGATTTCGCACGCCCATCGGTATATATGGTTGGTATCACCTTCCGTATTCGTTCACCGCGGCAGCGCGGGAGTGATGCATCTTTGAGTCATTCTTGATAGTTATTAGTACCTTTCCGACCGGTCTGCTCATACGACAAGTGCGGAGCAAAAGACCAGTGCATAGCGCGAGCCGAGGACTTTGACGGACAGGATTGCTTCTGGCGGCTGATTTGCCAAATACAGGGGTAGGGCTTATGCAAGACTGTGGCGCTGCCTGTCTGACGGACTGCTGAACGTTAGCATAACGCTTTAAATTTGTTTATTATCTTGTTTCTCTCTGTGCATCTTTTGTTAAACTCAACAGCATCAGACTCGCATCTGGAGGCCGCTTGCAGGCAACTCCACCACACTCTAGTCGAATGGCTGAACCTGTTACTTGTGGGAATGGCAAACGACAGCCAGTTGTTGCGACCTACCCACCGCTGGGAGTAGTGACAAAGCTAACAGCAACGAAAATCAATTTTTCTTGCGTCCTGAAAGATGTGTTGGGGAGTCAAGATGCCACCTGGGAAGTCAAACTTTTCTATACCTCCATTGACTCTCATGAGTGGGACGAACACAACTTGACTCCTTCAGAAGCAAGGTTATTCCAACCATACAACAGCAATAATGCCAGAGAATTGTCTAGAGTATTCGAGGCCGACATCGAAATTTCAGATGTTGTTCGATTCCGTCTCAGCTTCAGACGAAACCTTGGTGAACCCTGGATAAAGGTTGGGGCACATCCAGAATCCGAAGGCATTTTGATCCCGACGCCGAAGGCCAACACCAAGACCTCGTTGGACATCCATCATTATATGCAAGAACTGAACCCAGAGCTTCGGTCAAAGCTTCTAGATGATGGTTCGGATACCGGAGTTGTTTCATGGATGGTTGAAGCTCCAGTGGAAGCCGCTTCGGGAGAAAGTCCATATATGACACAAGTCATGTTTGGCAAACCTTTCGATGGTAAATTCCTCAGGTAAGGGTCATATAGGCAGTGCCACGGTATCACCATTGTCTACTCAAAGATACACGCCAACATTTGTGTATCAAAAATATATGTCATTGACAACCTTCTAGGTGGTCGGCAATCTCAAGGAATACTACTTCTTGGATGGCTCCTCGACAAGGTCGAAACTATTTCAAGCTCGACGTAGCAGCGATCACTTGCTCTTTCATGAATCATCGTGGCGAACATCTTGTCGTTCTGGGGCTCAGCGGCCTTGAAGATGTAATGGCCATCTTTGGTGATAACAATGAAGGAGCTCTAATGATTAAAATTCGCAATGAGCGTCATGCACCTGGTTATGGAAGAGTCATTGTCGCTGCTGGACCCGAATTTGAGGCAACTCTGCACAGTGTTCTGGGACAGGCAAGAACAATTTTCAGATCCACAGATCGACCACTAGGAGATGACCCTCGCTCTCAGAAAGATTTTGGTCAAGATTGGGCCGATAATTGGATTAACGGACTCATTTACAGTAAGTAAGCTCTATGATACTCCGAGTAATGTTGGGGTATACTGAGAAATCATCTAGGTCCTTCCAATCACCTCCGTCATAAACATACAGAGCAAGAGATTACAGAATCGTTGAACGCTCTATCAGCCAAAGGTATCACAGTCAGCTGTCTAGTTCTTGATGATGCATGGCAAAACGTTGACCCAGAACGACCCTCGCGATTCCATGCTGGTCTTGTCGACTTTGAAGCCAGTAACGATACCTTCAAGTCTGGCCTCAGGCATGCTATTGCTGAAATCAAAGGTAGACACAAGTCTGTTAGAAGCGTTGTTGTGGAACATCCCATTTTTGGTTCGTGGGGCGGTATTTCTAGCAGTCACGACTCGGAAGGATCTGTCCAAAAGACCTATGAGACCATCGACGTGCAACGATCAGAAGCTATCCAGTCAGATCAGAAGACCCTACTTACACTGTCGCTGGTGGCGCCAGAGAATGCCCAGAGATTCTTTGATGACTATTACGAGTAAGTCGGACACACTGACATGAATTTTTATTGAACAAGCTTGAACTTATCAATAATCTTAGATTCTTGTCGTCTTGCGATATAAGCGCCGTTCGTGTTGATGGTGTCTATATGTTGGAGACACTTGCATCCGCAAAAGACCGCTGCTCACTAGCGGAAGTATACCTCGATGCACAATCCTCGGCGGCTTTGGCAGTTTTCCCTGGTGGTACAATGAGCACCATGTCTCTATCTCCAAGCGCTTTACTCAATAACCTCAAAACATCACACAGGCCGATTGTGAAGAACATTGGTATCTTTCCTGATCACAGGAAGTACGTTTTCAACAATGCTCATAATGCCTTGTTGTCCAAATGTATCGGCAATATTCCCGACTGGGGCACGATAGGAAGCACCAAAGACCACGGCGCCTTTCATGCGGCCGCTAGAGCTATCTCTGGAGGGCCAATACAGATAAGCTCATTTGATGGCACCGATGACAGCGATCTTGGAATCTTCCGACAGCTCACTGCGATTACAGCTCGAGGAAAGACTGTAGCTCTTCGACCAAATGGGATTGGTCGAGCTACGAATCCCTACATTGGCTTCGGAGACAATGCTCTGCTGAAGATTTCAAACACGCACAGTAAGTTTTGAATAAACCGACCTTTCAGACACTGAATATCTTACTCTGATTATCCAGATGTTGGCAAAATGCCCGTATCTATCCTAGGCATCTTCAACGTATCAGACGGGCCAGTATCAGAACTTCTACAGCTTCAGGACTTTGCCAACATAGACCCCAACATGTCTTACGTTGTGAGATCAGCATGCGGAAGGACAAGCGAGCCTGTAAAAGTAGACAGCTTGCTCTTACTTTCCATAGATGTGGACGTCTCAGAATATGCCTTCCTAAGTGCTTATCCCCTGACGGCTTTGGCTCGCAACGATAACAATGAAATCATCTACATGACAGTTCTGGGACTGCAGAAAAAGATGATCAATGTTGCAGCAATCATGAGCAGTACCTTCGGCGTTGAGGACAACGCTCTCTCGGCCAAGACTGTTGTGAAGGGGTTTGGGTTCCTTGGTAAGAGTCCCTTTACTTATGATTTCCAAAACATCTTTGTAGAGATGGCAGGCTAATTAAAGGTTACCAGACTTTTACATTTCGGATCTACCGCAGCGTAGCATTAATGAAAATACATGTAAGATTCAGGTCCAAGGAAAATCTTTTGTTCCTAGTACAGATATTGTATGCATCAACGATCGGGTGATGACTTTGGATTTGGAGAGTATCTGGGCAGCGCAAAAGTTGGAGGGCAGCACAGATGAGATATACGTTGACGTCAGTTTGTATTCTTGGTAGTTCATTGGAGATCCTTAGACTTGCGAATTGAAATTCCTTCTTGAACGTATGCATCTTTGTGGCTGAATGGTCGACATACCATTACGTTCTTCATTCTAACTAATAGCTGTAAAGTCCCAGGATCCCTGCAAGCATGACCGGAATAGCACGACCTAGGTTCAAGACCCTCCGCCGACGAATCAACACATGTGCTAGTAAGCTCGAAAAAGCGTCGTCCCGAGGGTCACACCTCATCGAGTATAGTCTCACGCACACCGGATGGTCGTAATGACAGTGTTTATGTTGTTAGGATATTGATGCGATAATAGGAGATAAGAGTGATGTAAAGGAAAGGAGGGGGCGTTGGCGGAATAAACGACTCAAATTTGGCGGCAGCCTTTCCAAGATCATGAACATATTATATAAAAGTGTTGGCAATTATTTGGAGACTGATACAGAAAATAGCTGAGATAGAGGCTACTAAGATTATATCATCACCCAGTGGCAAATGTACTTCTTTCCCGAAGCATCCGACCATACTTCCACAATAGAATCGGGGCCGGCCAACCCAACACGATAGCTAGCAACCCCAGCACGGTATTTCCCCAGCCATAGTCCAAAGCTTTATACATGTATGGCGCAAACAGCGGCAATCCAAAGCCAGCAAGGCTCCTAAGAACTATCGTGGCAGCAATAGCTGAAGCCGCATATGTGGAGTAGGTATCGACAATGTACGTTTGGATGCATAGGAAGCCAAGGTAAATTCCTGCCGCCGCAACAGTGGTACCAATATTTGGGACGATCCAGTGCGTATGTGCTTGCGCCGCCCAGCCGTACCAAAAGAGTCCGATAGGAACCATCAGGGCGGCGGGTACCATCAGTGGCACGCGAAACTCGGGCTGGCCCACGCCACCGTTGCGACATTTTAGCTTGCGAAAGATGCGGTCTTGAAGTGGTGCACATATTTGGGTGCCAAGAAAGAACCCCAAGCCAAGAGAGATGTAGTTCAAGCCGGCTATGCTTACGGTTTCGTCGTATCGGTCCTGCCATAGTTTGGGAAAGGTAGAAAGGAGAAGATACATGAGGCCAAAAAGGTACGCGACGTAGACTGCCAAAACTTGTACAATGGGTTGCGTGAAAAGGAGGATAAATGGCCGAGTAAGCGAGATTTGAAGTGTTTCCCAAACACTGCGGTTTGCATAGTCAAGTGCAGTGTATAAATCAAGATTCCCCGTCTCTTTGACAAGCAACATCCTCTTCCGGTTGAGGAGGACTGGGGGATAGGTCTCCTGCAAGAGAAAGAAACCGGCAATCTGGACAACGGCATCCACAATGGTCGTTGCATGGAAAATCCACCGCCACGAGACTTTGGCAACGATGAATCCTCCAGCGATAGGACCGATAGCAGGACCAAGTAGCGGGGCGAGACTGTAGATACTGACGGCTTTGCCTCGTTCATGTGAGTCGAAGAGGTCGCTCAGAACGCCAGCTCCTAGTGCGAGTGGCGCTGATCCTCCAAGGCCTGACAGGAATCGAAAAGCCAGCATTTGATTCCTCGACGTTGCCAGGCCGCAGCCCAGATTGAAGACGAGAAACACAAAGTTGCTCAGCTGTAGAACAATGACTCTCCCGTATATCTCGCTTAGCGGTCCTAGGAACAATGGTCCTACTGCATATGCAAGAATGAAAATCGATAGCATCAAGCTAAGCTCAATCTCGGATACAATCTATAAGCTGTCAGTGAGATTCACGTAAGGAATATTGCGGGCACAGTAACCCACATGGAATTCGGCTCCTATGGCGTCAAATGCTGGGGCGACCATGGACGAGGCAACCGGTGTAATGAAAGTGAACGAGGACATGACCAGAGTAGCCGCCCATCTCTTGCCAGATTTCCAGTTTTTGGGATTCAGAGGATCATCTTGACCATCCCATCCAACCAAATTTGGATCTACCATTTCCTTTTCACGCCCTGCTGCTTCTGATGTGGCTTGTATGGCCGTATCCGAGCTGCTGAAAGCCAACGATATTGCCTGAACCTCTGGCGTGAGTTCTCTCTTCATCCCCGCGGTCTTGCATTCAGATCCGGTGGAAACGACACTTTCGGTATGGCGATCATCCTGGCCGGAATCCAGTTTGGATTCGCTGTCGGAACATATCTCACCAGGCCTGGCTGGAACTTCTTCGTGCAACTCGTCTAGCATAATTACCATGGCCGCCTGTTCAGTGACTTCTTCAACTTCGTCTTTGCTTATTGTTATTCCATGGTCAAAAATAAATACACAATATGCGAACGTAATTCAATTCATCTACAACTTTTAGAGTGCCCATATTGCACGTGTATTCTGTTTTGTACCTCTTTTTCGCTATAGTGGATTTCCGCTGTAAAGAGCAATGGGGTGTGCGGCAAGCACAAGTTAGTGGACACTCCTTTTTTTTTTCCAACCACGAATACAGTAAGATGATTCAAAGCATCTGAGTGTTGTATATCGGTCCCGGAACCCCATTAGCGAATTCTGGGTAGACGTGCGACGATGCAGTTGGTGGAGCGATTGAAAGCCGGTTTACGCTCCCTAGAATTAGGCGGGACCGGCTTTAACCCCGGTCAGTCCCGGTTCCGTCCCGGTCATTATCTCCAACACCAATTCAGCGGACATGCTCCGTCTCCAGCGATCTAGTCTAACACAGAACCAATTCTTATCGCACGAGATGCAAGTGACTGTGGAGCAACTGTGAACAGCCCACATCAAGCAGAGTCGGCTACCTCCCAAATCTGGCCATTTTTCCTGCATCAAATGAAGAGAACAGGGCCGGTTTTTGATAGCAGATAAGGGACACCTAATTGTTCGGAGCAGCGTTTTCCCAGATCCCTCAACTTGGTTCAGCCCTTGCGCCTTGCAACTTACCGATTAGGTACCCGCAACTTGCTGCTGTTTGCATTTGCCGGAACGATCTCTCATAGGCCCAGTGCAGTGTCGAGCATAGCTTTCCTCTCCCGAGTTGTTTTGTGTTTCGGTAAAAGCTCTCAGATATGCTATTCTCGAATCAATGACTGCTATCGCTGCTCTGATTTCCAAAACTTTTGACTGTAATTCAACACATCGTCCAACATGTGCGTCACAAATTCCACGAGTAAGCCCCGTGTGATCCTTGGTCTAATGACCTTTGGCCAGGACCCATCAAAAGGGGGCAGAATAACGTCCTTGGGTTTGTTCTTCTCCAACGTCTCTTGCAGCGTGTACTGTGCTGACACTAGCTATAGCAACATACAAGACCTTCCTTGACAGGCTTCAGAATGCTGGTTACAAGGAAGTCGACACGGCTCGCAGCTATATCGGCGGCGCCCAAGAAGCCTTCACTCGAGAGGCTGGGTGGAAGGAGCGGGGATTAAAGCTGGCGACCAAATCATATCCCAAGATACCCGGGACACACAAACCTGACGCGTTGACAATGGAATTTGAGACCTCCCTGCGAGAACTCGGCACTGACTGTGTAGATATCTTCTACTTGCACGCTGCCGACCGCTCAGTACCATTTGCAGAGACCCTGCAGGCCGTCGATGCGTTACATAAAGCGGGCAAGTTTGTGCAGCTTGGCCTCAGCAACTACACGGCCTTTGAGCTTGCGGAGATTGTCTTGACGTGCAAGTACAACAATTGGGTGCGCCCTACAATATTTCAGGGAATGTATAACGCGATCACGCGCTCACTTGAACACGAATTGATCCCAGCTTGTCGGCGGTACGGGCTGGAGGTGGTTGTCTACAATCCGCTCGCCGGAGGCATCCTGTCTGGAAAGTACAGTGCAAACGACACGCCAGCCGAGGGGCGCTTCTCCAACGTGAACCAGCTGCTCGGCGCGAGCTATCGAAAACGATACTTTCGTGACAGCACCTTTGAGGCCTTGTCGATTATTGAGCCGGTAGCAAAGGCTCACGGTCTGACGTTGGTGGAGGTTGCACTGCGGTGGCTGGTTCATCACTCGGCACTCAATTTTAACGATGGCAGCGATGGCGTGGTGATTGGAGTCAGCAGCATACAACAACTGGACGAGAATCTAGAGGGTTGCCAAAAGGGTCCACTGCCAGAGGAAGTTGTGGCTGCATTAGATCAAGCATGGCTGGTGGCCAAGTCTGAGACTCCTAATTACTGGCAGCTGGATCTCAAGTATACGTACGATACTACAATGAACCTGTTTGGCAATTGAAATTGAAGTTGCAGCACAATAAAAAGTGTCGACGGCGCCTTGAAGGTGGAATTAGTGCATGTTGCCTAGTCCTAGCGTCTCGGGGCTACAATGAATCCCGAATGCCGGCCAATTCCCAACCAACCTTAGGTACCCCTGGACGCCCCCAATGTACAGAGTATCCCGCTACAGTACGATGCATTTGAGCTTCAACGTTTGAGCATGGCCTCGGATACTTCTATTACGCAACAATGGTCAAGTCCCACTCCAAATCACACCACGGGTGTCGGCGATGTAGACAACGAAAAGTCAAGGTGCTTATGCGACACTTTTCGATGGCTCAACTTGGACAGCTGCTGATGCTTGTCTACAGTGCGACGAGACCCTTCCGTGTTGCAAGCGGTGCTCTCGACGTCGTGAGCAATGTTCTTATCTAGAAGACTATGGGCACGAGACTTTGACGCTGCCACCACCGCAGGCAGCAAGCGCCATGGCCCCATTAATCCGTGTCCCGACGTGGGAGCCGTGGACTTGCACAATTGAGCCGGCCAAATCGCACCTTTTGGACCTTGATCTTGTTCATTCCTTTGTCGCAACGACTCATAGCACACTTTGGTCTCGGTCCGAGGGGCAGCTCCTCTGGAGAGATTCAATTTTCCGCGAAGCGCTTCAGCAACCTTTCTTGATGAACGGCATACTTGCCATAAGTGCCATGCACAGGCTGTTCATGGGCCCAAGAACACCGTCTCCGACAGCAACCACATTGGCAAAGCAGGGCGCACTGCTGAGAGGCTTATTGGCGCTCCTATCATCTGAGAACGACGAGAGCTGCCTAGCCGCCTTTCCGCTTGCAATAATCGTGTCCTTGTGGGCTTTTGCATCGAAGAACCTTCCACCCGAGTTCAATATCATCTCTGCAAATACGAACCCACAGTCGACACAAACAACACATCAAGGCGGCTTCGTATCCACATCATATTTGGATCAGTTTCTTGATCTTATAAAGCTGATTCAACCAGTGGACGCTATAGTGCAAAAACGACTTCCCCGGCTGTTGAATGGCATGTACTCTGAACTGATGCGTGTACCAGACCCAGGACAGCTTCCAGAATTGTCCAAAGACACCTCCAACGCCCTTGAACGACTCAAGTCCCACCTCCAGCAACATGAAGAAGAATTGGCGAATATGGTCGATTCTACATCGTATGCGAGCCTGTCAAATATGTTTCGATTGGCAAGTTGCCCAGAGTGGTCGGAGCTGATTGTTGGATGGGCGATTCAACTGCCAGCACCTTTTGTGACTCGCCTCAGGAATCGAGATCATGCCGCATTGGTGTTACTCAGCTACTGGGCAGTCTGCTTCAGCGTCTTGGATGGACGGTGGTGGGCTGCCGGATGGTCAAAGGCTTTGCAGAGTGAGATCAACTGTGTTGTGAAAGATGAGTGGTCTCATCTGCTTGATTGGCCAAACTCCTGTTTTGAGATTCAAAGGTGGCCAAGTTCTCCAGATATTCAAAGTAAAACACCGCCTGCTGGGTAGCGTGCAGGATAAATCGATATTCGCTCACCTGACTGCACAGGTGAAAAAGATAGCATATGCCAAAAAGTTCTTGATACTGATAAATTAGTGTATCTACCAGCAAGTGGACGTAGGGTCAACACATGCAATCAATGTGACTCTGGAGCAGATGTTCAAGCTAAGCTGCGCCAGTCTGCCCAGCTTTGTGACCGCCCGATTCTATGAAATGGCCATATATCCGTATGAATCATGGAAATTTAACATGGAAACAAATCTATGTGAGTGGCGGCGGGATTTCATTGCCCCAAAGTGCCGCTATAGCTATTGTACATTACTGTCCAGTGGGGATTCCAGGCCAACGCCCACTAAAGCGTCTAAGCGTTCGCACAAGCGTCCCTCATACAACCAACATCGAGGTACAGAGTTAAAACAACAATAATTCAAATTGATGTAAAAGGTCGGTACGAGCAGACTCGACGAATGATTCCTATTGTGCCACTCCACAGGTATCGTTTTGTTCTGTATCAGTTCCCTTTACAAGCAGCCACTTGGACCCTGTGGAAAGGACGGAACTTAAACGGAAGACATTCTCAGCCAGTTAGAGTTGAATGTGTTCCTCCATGACGACCTTCTCGCCCTTTATGATGGGGTAGAAAAAGGCTGGATGGAACAATGTCAGCGCAATGGAAGCTAACGCAATCATCCTATGATTCGATTAGCCATATCCTGCACGCAACGACCTGCACTACTGACAAACCGTCCAGTAACAGAAACTCCTTTTCGTTCCTCATCATCTCATTACCCCATCCACCAGCCATTTCAGGTATTCTGTGTTGCGATTAGCCAGGCGCAGGGTACAGTAAACATTTTCTCGTGCGATATTACCTATAAATGGATCGTATCAATATGGTGACATATGCAAAACCAACCACGATGTGGAAGAGATGTGCTCGTTTATTCATCTTGTTGTACTTTTGGGTGTTCGGCTCGTCATGTCGATGGTTCCGATGGCGAAGTAGCCTGATAACGTAGTCGATGGAAAGTAAACCGCAAATCGTCATTGTTGCCACCTGGAATGCAATACCAGCTATCATGATGTTGTTTCCAGTGTTCAACAAGTCAGGATTCTTTTTCCCTGCAGCACCTGCAACACCGCCACCAGCAGCCTGCAGAATGATTGATCCGGCGTCGCAACAGACAAAGATCCATGGGTACTGCGCAGGTTTGATGCGAGAATATTCTGGCCCATTGTGGTAGACAAAGTGCTTCAAGGTCAGATATACGCCAGCTGCGGTAAACGAGGGACCGATAATGAGACAGACAATCTGCATCTGAAAACCAGACATGTCCCAGGGATTATGATGCATCTTGAGTCGGCCAATATATCCGACGCACTCGAGCAGACTGCCGCAGGCGATAACAATCGAGTACCCAAGTATCCTTGAAGAGAAGCCAATGATCAATTGGGCGATCAAGACCAGCCCAAAGACCACACAGAGTGCGACGTTGCCGCCGAGATCTGGGTAATAGCCATATGTCGTCGCTTCGACCGGACAAAGGGGCGTCACTGATGTGCATTTTGCAAAGGTCGACATGATTTCTTTTTCGAATAAAAGGGATTTTCTTCGAGTTGGGAGAGAAGCGAGTTGCGAGGCACAAATCTTTCCAGTGCAACGGTCTCGACGGACGCCTTAAATGGAAGCATCAGATTATCCATTGCTGGGGATTATAGCAATCGAAAGCGAGGCTCCTAACCCAAAAAGGTAAGGTGTGCGAGCCTCAACTCGGCGCGGGAGAGACGGAACTCAATCCACAGTAGTGAGTGGATGTCGCCCTCGGAAAATGGCGACATCTCGAATGAGGGCAATGCGCGAGAGAGGGAACCACGTTATTATTATTTTCCTCCTTGACATGAGAGGGTCCTCTGACAAAAAAGTAATCTAAAGACCATTAAGTGTCTTTTCCAAAAAAGTGCCCTGACGAACCAATTATATGCGCCCGTTATGAACGTGTGACGACTGGTGATATGCTCTGTATACGTCCTTCCGAAAAAGTTCTCTTTGCTAACCCAGCACGTAAGGACACGTCTTGCCAGGGTAAGTATTGAATTTCAAGCAAGCCGCATTTGCTCACAAGAACCATTGACGGGTAATGCATCTGAAAGAGTCTGGCTTGCCGCATAATTCTCGTCTTATGCAAGTGTTTAGGTTGCCTCTCACCTCCTGAAAAGCTTTCTCGAACCAAGTCATTTGCAAGTTGTAACCATCAAGTAATTTTCGGTCACCATATATTCATGTAGCTACCATGTAGTACGCCACAGTGTGACTAGTAGAGTGGCACCCTTCGGGTGATGCGACGGGAAGGGTAATCAAGCCTGTTTGTTCATACATGAATTTTGGAGATGGAGACCATTGTCAGCTTTATTCTTTATTCAAATCACTAGTGGTATCAGCCTTAGAAACTTGTAGATTAGCAGAAATAAATGAGCATGCATCTTTCCAGAAATAGGTACAACGGTATACAAACAATCATAATGAAAGGAAACACACCTTCATTGACCTAGTTTTCTCGTCTAGCCAGAAACGCCCAAACTAAGAAACATTGCGCAGTAGCATGAGCTATTCTTTCGATCATTGATTACAAAAAAGCCACACCATGTGTTAATAGCCGACTATATTCAGTCAAGCTTTATTCAAGCCGTGGAAAATCTTGACACTACAGTCCAGACATTGATTGACCACAGTAAATATGTCAAGCCCATAAAACTTGCAGTGATGAGCGACAAGCCTACCAAGAAAATGCAAAAATAGAATGCTTCCACTGGTCGTGAGAATAGGCTGCGAGCGACGACTTGCCGTTGATTCGATTCCTTTCCTATCTCATTACCTTCTTTGGGTATATATTTGAAATCAAATTTGGAGGCACCTTTCAGGCCGCTTTGAATCACTGCCGAGTGAAGCAGGTCTCTCCATTTCTGTCCTTGGTCGTTAGCAGAGAACTAAATCCTCAAAATGTCATGGTGCCACTTACGGAAATAATCCACCGGTCAAGCGCAGGGCTCGCTCGCTGGGCGAAGGCAAGGCTGGCCACCAGCCAACAATGCCCCTGGAAACAGGCATAGGCAAGCCATCCCGGCCGATGGAGCTCAAGTCGGTCGCACATCTCGTCGCCATTGAGAACACGGCTGCCGGCTTCGATGAAGCTCCGGGAGACATTAAAGGGCGGCAGATCCTCCAGGCACTTGATAAAGTTGAAACACACCACGCGACTGGTGTCAGTGATCTCAAGTTCATGCACCAGCATCGACTCCATGACGGCCTTTGCCCGTGCGACCGACTCAAAGTATTCGTCGGGAGTGGCGAGAAGATAGGCGAGGTAGCGAAAGAGAGCGATATAGTCTTCTTTCTCTTGCGCTGTGGGATATACGCCCATGCGTGGAAGTTGCAGCCACATGTGATTGCAGCAGAACGTCGCAATCGAGTGTATGCTGTCCAGAGTGTTTATGGGCACGCCATACTTTTCAACGTTGAAGTATTTAGGTCTGCCTTCGACCAGTTTAAGAATTCGTTGTCGCACCGAGGCATGCAAAAGTCGAACACGGATTGTGCTTATGTGCCCTGAGCCTCCTGGTTTGACCGCCGATAGGCTTTCTGTGACTTGTACTTTATATTCAGAGTTAGCGACACAATTCAAGGACATGTCACACTATCCGTTGAATCGAGGTGTGACCATTCAGGGGTATGTTTTGACGCAGTCGCGACTATTTTGAAGAGTTTTGGCCGGATATTACTTACAAAGCCATTGAAATGTCTCGAGGAGACGATGCAGAAGAACACGAGTTGAGAATCCACCAGTACGGACAAGAACCTCGACAACTCCAGACTGGCAAGGATCGATCAGTCTTTTACTCACGTTGGTACGTCGGGTATTTGTAATCTTAAACTTACGGCAGCACTATTTTCGCCCACGAACCCTTGTAGGGCAAATCCCATCAGGTTGGCTGCTGCATAGCGGTAAAAGAATCGCTGACCGCGCTCTAACTGTTTCCAGTCAACCCAATCGGGAACAGTGTGTACCTGTTCCCAAAATTTGCGCAGCTCCTCGCAGCTGTCGTGGTGCTCTACCAATAGCTGATACAAGTCCGGACGTTTCCTTGGGTCATCAGTGAGGCCTTTTGCTTTTGCGATTTCCTGAAGCTTTGCGAGGGCGCTTGCGCCCAAGGTATCATATTCGTATCGAAGGGGATCTGTCTCTGCTCTTGGCAAATGTAAGTTGGTCCACTCGAAACTGTATGAACCTGAGCGCAGTGTTGATCCAACTGCCTCTTCGGTCATGTTTACTGTTATTTGTCGAGGAGAACGTTGGGACCCTTAGACACGGATACGTTCAAAGTCAAGATGAGCAGAATGCTTTGTCTTTGATGATTGATTTTTTTTTTTTTTTCAAAGATCAGCCAAGGATTCCTGAGCCGAGCCTTTGGACCTCTTGGCTGGGTCAGCGGTAGGAAGTACAGAGTAGTGGCGATGGTGCAAGACTGGAGTCAGACTCACTCAATACTATTAATAGTGCGGGGCGGGCAGACATTCGACAAAGATTGGATCAGGTACGACATGTGTATCTAGACTAAAACCAAGCAGACATAGCCTATTGCTCGAGGGTTACGGAGCGGTCCGCATTTCATAGAGATAAACTCTAGACTAAAACCAAGCAGACATAGCCTATTGCTCGAGGGTTACGGAGCGGTCCGCATTTCATAGAGATAAACTCTAATGTGGACTCCACCAATGACAAATTGCCAGGTGACAAATCCATGTGGACCAATCACTGCGCCATCAAGCGAATGCTCTGGGTACGTTTCTGTCGACTTTTGGTAAGCGCTGCTTTCTATAACCACCAATGATACAACTAAATTGCCAATATCACATAAGAGACCACTTGCCCATTGCCGCGTACAGACGAGAAAATTTGGTATCAGAGTGAAATAAACCAATTAGGACGCTTACTCATGTAACCGAAATCCAATCCGATCGCCCTAGCTAAGATACCTACCATCTGTTGCGAGGGATCTTCATGAGAAGTCGCATCGCACTAGTTGCCTGCAGGTGGCTAGGGTCATGAAGTATGCTGTCAGCTTACGGAATAAATCAATATTAAATATCGCTTCCTCGGCGTCGGACATCCAGCCGATCAACCAATTCAAGCAAATGACGAAACCTGGATTGATGGCAAGACTAATCAGCAGTCAGATTTGGGGGCAATAAGACCCTTGATAGACATGTGAAGCAGCAAAACCCTCGTGTTATCACTGCCATGAGCCATGTGGGACAGACAGTGGAGGCATGGTTCAGCCGCTTGGCGATCGATCCACCACTCCACCGTAAACTGCGGCTGAGTTAAAAAGTACCGCGAGATAGAAAATGTGATTGCAAAGATTCTCGAGACTTTGAGAATCCTTAGACATGTGAGCGATTTAATGAAGGGTATGTTAAGTAATAATACAAAAGGACAGACGAGAGTTTCTACCTTCTGATTCAATGTAGTACTTGCGCGTTATGTCAGCTGCGGATCCTCGTGGCATGCTACATTATTATTTACTCCATTACACACCGATATGAACATGATGAACAGCGACAAGTATCCGCTGGCGAGGCACGACGACGACAAAGTTGTTGTTAGAATCCCCGATTTATTTGTCGGTTTTCTGGCAGAAGAACCGAAGGTCAATCCGTTATATGGTCCTATCAAATTGGAGTCGGAAGCATGGATTAATGGGTATGGATAATCCGTTTGTGGCAAACATTTTGAGTGTCTCACGATCTCTAGGTTCTGCAATTTTGATCAGAAGATGGCGTCGACCATAAACAAGTGTGATTTCTCATACTTCATGGCTGTCACAGCGCCCGATGCAGATGCAACAACATTTCGGACCTTGTGCGACTGGGGAAATTGGGTGTGTTGATCCATATGAATCAGACAATATGACATGCTGAGAACCTTCAAGGTGTTTCCATATGACGACAGTATGTTTCCCTCCAAGCGGTCAAAGTTGTGCACAACTGACTCTCCGTAGTGTTCGATAATGGCGTTCTTCGTAACGATCCAAAGACTGCGAGAAAAGTAATGGATGATCTCATGACACCAATGCTACAAGGAACACTTCCCCAGCGGTCTGAACAAGAGAGAACCACAATCTTGAAAGTGCACGATCATGTATGGCACAACTTACAGTCGGTCAGTACCAGATAGAGTATACACTTTCTAGCGGCTGATCAAAAGCTAATACTCTCAAGGCCTCATCGATCGGTGCGTACTCTTAGGTTCTGGTTTCCGCAGCGATTTCTAATTGGATGGACAGGTACACAGCGACGATTTGCGGAAGCCATGTCTGATTACTGCGCAGGGGCACTGTTGCAAGTTGAGGACTCGTGCAATGACAAGGTGTTGACTCCAGAAGACATGCTGGCAAGGAGACAGCTCTCCGCAGGAGTCAGCCCGATATATCCGCTTGTTGAATATGCGTGTCAACTCTATCTACCGGATCACATTTTTGAAGACTGCATTATCAAAGAACTAGAACAACTTGTCACGGATTTCGTATTGATGTTAGTCAAGCCTCTTTCGTATTTCAAAGGCGATAGACTACTAATTATTGGGCAGAATCAATGACATGCTATCATACATGAAGGAAGAAGTGAGTATCAAGTTGAAACTGTTGTGGGGTTATCTAACTTTCTCATGTAGGCTGAGCTCGTACCTCACAATCTTGTTGCAGTGGCAAGGATGAATGGTCTTGGACCACAAGAGGCTTTTGACCATATTGGGCAAATGCTCAACAGCAGACATAGCCGTTGGCAGCAGGCTTTGGAACGTGTGCCACGCTGGGGTCATGATATTGATTGTCAGGTCTCGGAATACATTCAAGGCATCTCAAACGTGGCAAAGGCAAATCTATACTGGAGGTACGCCAATCACTTCCTTAGCTGTCCTCTTAGGTTATAATCATAGCTGACTCCTTGTGCCCATAGTTTCAAGTCTCAGAGATATCTGGGTAGCAAAGGTCCAGAAATACGTCAAACTCGCTTGGTAGAAGTCTTGCGTGAGCCGGGATTTCTGGATAATGTCTCTGGCACAAACATATCACGAAGGGATACGCCAAGAAATCTGTCGCATTCACAGCAGTCACGCACGATGGGCAAAGCATTACTTAATGGCGCTTTTATGCTTTCGCTCGTTATGCTCTTCATTCGAGTAGCAACGACATTTTGGTTAGAAAGGTGACGAGTCCAACAAGTAAATTAGATATGAAACTTTATGTTGTGACGAACAAAAGGGTGTCGTATTAATTGACATGGTAGACCTTTGTGGCTGTTCACGGACGAAGCGTATTTCCTTTGGCACCACTCAAACAATGTAACCAGTTGCACGGTGGCACCTCGAAACCATATTTCCATGAATCTCTGAAATGCTTGAAAATGGAATTGCATACAGTGCAAGGGAGAGGACCACATCTCAATCGTATTGGCTTTTGGCTTCGGGCACACATTGATCGCCTTCCTGAACAGGCATGGAGCTGATGGTTGCTGTGATACGACCAGTATCTGAAATAAAGAGTAAAGTTAAAGATGGTCTACATCTACGAAAATAATATGTGAACAACCAGACTTAATCAACCCTTCCCGTTGTGACACCCGAAGGGTGCCACATAACCAGCCACACGGTGGCGCATTAGGCTGCCGATGATCGACTAACCTTTGATGTTATGCGGCGCAGCTGTCTGGAATTGAGGACACCGGCCGACTCCCGTCCAGTCGAGTGTGCTGCCCCGTTGCATACAACACAACCCCAACAGCCCGATATGTCACAGATAAATACGGATGCTAGCTTCGAAGAACTCCCTGTCGAGATTGTCGAGAGCATCGTCCAGCTGCTGGACGTCGCCGACATCGGGAGCCTGCGCTTGGCGAGCCGACCCCTCAATTCGAAAGCGACACAGGGACATTTCCGATCCTTCTTCTTCTCTAAGCGTGTAAAGGTCAACAGTTGTCAACTTGAAAAGCTCGAATTCATTACGAAACATGGCTTCCTCGGCTGCCAGATCCGTGACTTGACACTGGTGGGCTTGGTGTATGATACCAAGGGTCTCAAGGCAGCCGTACGAAGACACCCAGAGGATTCAGAAAAGCAGCATGACTTGAAGGAATTATCGGAGCAAGAGGTTGACTATGAGGATTCGCGTGACTCTGGCCTCATCGTACGTCTCTTGGGCAATGCATTCAGAAACATTGCTGCAAAAAGTAGGGCTGGGAAGCTGCATTCGCTGTCTCTCGAAGTAGCCGTGTATCGGTTGGATGCACAGAATGAATCCCGGCCCAGTGAAGGGGAAAATTGGCAACCTGTCTGGCAGGGCGCTGCCGAGACATTTCATACCGTATTCTCGTCGTTACGAGAGAGCTGGGTCCGTGTCGATGATTTGAACATTTTCAACGAGCCTTATCTGCAACAGTGCAGCATCGCGAGCAACGAGCTCAGCAGTGTGATTTCTTGTACGGACGGTCTATCTCACACTCTAGAGTCACTACGATCTTTGTCCATTAGTATGTCTGCCCCAATTGTCAACTTCTCACAATTCTCGGACGGCTGGGCACACAAAAGCGATTCTTTTAACGCAGAGGACAACGAGGAATCAGAGGAGGATGAGGAAACACGCATAACACGGCTTGTCACCAAAGCATATCACGAAAAGAACTTCAATAGTTTTGGAGACCTAGTTGCCGCCTGTAGGAACCTCAAAAGCTTAGAAATACACCAGTACAGCGTCAATCGCAGTTGGGCCCATATCAGAGTGCCTATTCCAATGCATAGGTTATTTCAGCACGGCATAGGGACATTGGTCACTCTGCCGCCCATAGAAGAGTGTTCTCTCAATGGTGTCTTTCTCCGCGAGAGCGATATACTCGGCTTTCTGCAAAAAAGCACCAACTCTCTTCGGCGACTTTCCATGAAGACAGTGACCATGGTGAAAGGGTCATACGTGGCTGTATTCGATCACATTGCCAGAAAAACTCCCAACCTAGACTATCTGTATCTCGATGAGCTGCGGCTTAAATATGAATGGATTCATTTCACGGGCGTGGGAGATCCGAAATTTAACACTTGGGAAGGTGCGCATGGAGGCAATACGTTGACAAGAGAGGGTAAGGAAGAAGCTCAGCAGCCGATTCCATATCACTTGCCAACAGGCGGACGTCTCCCCTATTCAACTCCTTCATACCACGAATGGTTGCAAGCCCAGCGGCTAGAGTATGGGCCCCATCCAAGGTCTTTCGAGATATAATCTTCTGCTCCTCTGACAATATACAGTACTTGGAGAATCCCATACTAGACATTCACTCTTGTGATCACAATAAATGTGGAGATGGAATAGATGCCCAAATACAGTTCGCTCCAGGAGCTTCCATTTTATCAGCCATTCATCTGAGTCTCGAGTGTGAAGCACGTGATAATCAGTTTTTGCCGAGTTGTTCGTCTGTCAAGAATACCGAAGGACCTGTCTCCCAAGTCCTTTAATATAGCGCTGCCTTTTTGTACGTTCACCCTAACCTCTGCGATAAGTTACAGCTTATCCCATATATTACTTGCGAATTCCAGCTGCCCTTCATAACGAAGCTTAGTAGAGTTCCAACAAACAACGAGCCCCCACTGGTTTGAGTAGAAAATACTGCAAGGTATCCATATCCTTGTCGCTCATACCCTCTCGCACAGATACCTTTGCGTCAGGAAATGTTCGAAAAAAGCGGGCTGCACCCAGGCGGAGTTCTATTTTAGCCAAATGAACACCGAGACAGACTACAGGAAATCAGAGATTAGCACTTAAGTGTTTCCCCCCTTTTCTCTCCGGATATCAATATGGCTTACCTCTTGACCCACCTCCAAATGGCATGAACGCGTCCTTCATGGCTTGAGATGGATGTTCCCATCGTAGCGGGTTGAAACTCATTGGATCAGGGAAGACTTCTGGCAACCGATGTAACGTCCAGGCTTGTGTCGCCACCTTGGTTCCTCCTGGGATCCAGTAGCCAGCCAGCGTCTCGCCCTCGGGAGGTACCACACGAGGTAGCAGCGATGGTGCTGCTGGATAGAGTCGCAAGGTTTCGTTGATGACATGATTTAGATACTTCAGGTCTCGCAGATCAAGATCGGTGAAGTCTTCCGGTAGCCCCTGAAGTTCCTGAACGAGGGTGCGCTGTATTGATTTGTCGCGGCAGACGCTCCAGACCAGATACGTCAAGGTATTCGAAGTGGTATCACTGCCGGCTACAATGTACGCCATGGCCTCGTTGCGGATTTCCAGGTCTGGGAGACCCTCGGAATCCGCCCTGTCAAAGAATCTAGTGAATAGCGTCCGCGGGTAGTTGTGTGGGTCAGCCAGCAGCTGCTTCTTGTATCGTTGGATGGACTGCTCTGCATATTGCAACAACCGATGTCGGCTCGAAGTCGCTGTCTGAATCAGAGGGATAGGTACGCCAGCCCGGGAAAGCTGAGCAAGCAGTGGAAACGTAGTGATAATGCTGCCTGTCTTTCCAACTACCTCTAGATCGGAAATGTACTGGTTTTTCTAAGTAAAAAGAACTCAATTGTCAGCAATAGCAATTCTCCATGGGCTGAATATTGACTGCACCTTTCCTTGATCTAGAATTCGGAATGATTCACCAAAGCTGAGCTCTCCGATGACATCAGTGGTCATGAAAAACCACCACTTGAAGATATCGGTTACGCCGCGTCGGTCCATTTCTTCCGCCATCCGGCCAATGGTCTGCCGCACTCTATCGTCTACTTTTGGGAGCATGGTCTTGAGGGAAGAGTCGTCAATTGGAGCAGATAAAAGCCTGCGCCGCTCTCGATGGTGGATGGGGTCTATGGAAGTAAAGACGCTCACACTGCCTGGGGTGAGTTCACTATACCACTTGTCCTTGATAAAATCATGCTTCACCGTGTGAATGCGTTTGACCGATGGCAGGTCGGAAAAGACGACATAATCGGGAGCAATGCGAACAACGGAGCCTGCAGACAATTATGTCAGTTTTTTGGGGTCATATAATTATTGATTGGTGTTAATGCATTAATATTACCATAGTTCTGGTGCAAATTGTTCACGTAATCAGATCGCGTCCCCCGAAGCCAGTGGTACACGAGGATTGCGCCAGACCATCTTGAGTACCACGGCCCTGGTATCGTATTGGTAGGATTATTCCAAGTTCGGACCATATACTTGCTTAGTCAGTCTCATGCTCGAAACTTAAAAATGTAGAGACCCGGACAAACCTGGAGAAACTTGAGGCCAAGGACCAGAGCAGCCGTCACGGCTGTGAGAATGATGAACATATGATTGGACAGCATGTTGTCGTGTTTTTAAGGTGCACAAACGCTAGAAGATTCGGCCATGTGCGAAACCTCTTTGTATTAAAAGTGCTATTCTATAGTATTGATGATAGCGCCAAGACCATGAAAGCATTAGTGATTGTGGGAGGCGACATGTCCGAACGGCACTAATGAACACCGATTTGTCCGACTAGTTGCCGCAATAAGCTAAGGACCCCCTGTCCTAGTCTACATGTAGGTGGATATTCACGGGAGTCAAGCAAGCCGTATATGCCGTGCACCACACTACAGAGTTCTCAACTATGTAGGTATGTACCAACTACTATATCTCGCTCAAATGAGTGGCCGAGGGACGCGAGACTTGTAGATCTGTTTTGTCATCGAATCCACCTGTGCCTAATATCTCATTGCCTATTGGCTGTCGTCGATCTCTTGTCAGGGCAAGCTTGTGCATTAGCCGAGGCCATACGGACATGGCAATCTTGGTAAGATCCACGCATGCAGGATGGTGTACAAACTTCCATCGTGGGCATGCTATGCCGTGGAAAGTTTACAGAAAGCTTTGTAACCAGGGTCTCTATGGTAGGGTGACATGCCAGGTAGCTAAAATCACTCAGTATTAAAGTATTAGGGTGGAGATCTATGGCTAGCAATCGTGGAAAAACAACCGAGTATCATTGGCAGGCACTATGGTACAACGGTGATTTAGTCTGTAAAGTAAATAGACGACTTAATAGGGCAAGACTTTAGAAAGTGTGAATTAATTTCAATTGACTGGTCCATTATAGTAGAGGCTCGATAAGGGACATTATTCTTGAAGAAGACATATTTTAAGGTACTTCCAGTCAAGGAGTTCAATGTCCAAGGGGAGGCCTCATCCATGGACTTGTCCATTGTGTGTCTCCTGACTATTGATATGGACGCCGAAATTGCATTAGTCTCCGTAAATCTTCTTTCAGACCCGCTCTACTCGAAAGCCCGCTTGAACATATCTTGCAGCGCCATAGAATAAAACGCTTACCAGCATGGAAAGGCCACAAAAGAGTTGTAGCCCTAGATAACTTCCGTGCATTTGATCAATAAGCGCACCACCGATTGGCGATCCAGACAGTGCACCAAAGGCTTGTAGAAATGACGCCGTTCCCGTCCGCGTGCCGATTTCCTTGATATCTGAGATTTGCGCAATGCAAGACGGGACAAGTGGGATAAACCCTCCCGAGGCAAAGCCAAAGAGAACACCATATGCAATAATCGTTGCCGAGGTCTTTGCAGGAATCCACAAAGCAATCGTGAATGCGCCTGATAAAAAGGCAACAAGGATGATTGCATTATAGCGGCCAATCCTATCTGCTGCAAATCCTGATACAACACGACCGACAATGCTTTCCAAAGTTAGTGTCGTGAATCTACTTTATATGGTATCCCGAAACTCTCACCTCACGGCATTCAGAATTGGTAGTAGATATTCAGCAAGTGTAGTTGACATGCCTGCGCTCTGGCCTTGGAGAATGATGTAACTAAGAGGCAGAAACATTCCCCAAAAAAAGAAAAAGCCGCCGAGCATAGTAAGTACCATAGGTAGATCCTGGAAAGGCCGTATATAGTCGTTCAGAAGAAAGGGTGTGCGTCGCGGGGGCAATCTCGATTTAATGGTCATGGAAGCGACGCCGCACATTGCGAGGAATAGAAATCCAAGTACGCGAATAGTCCACGGGAACCCTATTTGTCGGAAGAGATGGTTCATCATAATCGGCAGGCAAACGCCGCCGAGAGACGAGCCAGCATTCATAATGCCAAATGCAGCAGCCCGTCTCTTGAAAAACCATGTTGCGACAGATGACATGGATGCGTTGAATATTGCTCCGGAGGCTGCAGCGGCCACGATCGACTGGGAGAGGAAGAACTGGTAGTAATGGGTCGACAGAGATAGCATCATGAGGCCGAAACAATAGACTATAGAACCAATAAAAATAAGTCTCCGGGGCCCGTAGGCGTCGAAAAGTCGTCCCCACTAGCTTAAAAGTCAATTGTTGTTTCCATGGGAAGAAAGGTGGCTAATTTGAACGTTGCAAACACTTACCAATATAGCACTACCGGTTTGTATAGCGATCTGGATACTGGTGATCCAACTAGCATTGCTAGGACCGGCTGCAGCAAGGGGGCCTTGAACATAATATTCGAGGAAGACACCAGCACAGTTCAAAAGACCAAAACAGCAGAACATGGCCAAGAAGCCTCCAAAAACGCAGAGCCATGCGTCGCGTCCGCCGTCTGGGAAGTCATCGAAAGGTGCTCGAATCGTAAACTCGATTGAGTCGTCTGCAGATTCATCTGTCGGTGGTGTGGTCGAAACGACAGCCGACTGTTGTGGTATAGAAGCTGTTTTCTCCATTTCGCAAAAGGGCTTGCGCCGTTATCTCTGGTGGCCGATGGCAGAAACGAAAAGTGAATATCATACGCAGTGATGCTGGGATGATTGGACAGCTTCCGTGACAAAGGAAGGATTGTGAAAGACAGAAACAATATTAAAGGTAGAAGTAGTCAATTGAATGTAGAAACACAAGCCTTTACACGATACGTATACAAAAGAAATTAGCCATTGAGTTGCAGGTCAATCTCCCCAGATTGCTTAGCTCTAGTTATTGCGCGCTTTGCCTTATCGTTTTCACTCTGTATCTTTTTAACAAAAGAAATTCGAAAGAACGTGCGAATAAATGTTTAAAAGCAACTTATTGCGTGGCTTGTTTCTGCACTTTACCATCAGGTACTTTATTACCTCGTCAAATATCAGCGGGTATTGACCTACTGAGACGCCGAGATGCAATACTGGGAAAGGAAATTTTACATGGAGCTAATGTGCAGAATTGTCCGAAAGACGGCCATTGGGAATGTCCAGCCCAATGTTTCCATCTGGGGACCCCGCAGTTGGAAGGGCAAACTTGCTGTCTTTCAGCGTCGCGAAAATCCACTTCGGCACAACTCGCGATTGGAATAAGCCGCTTATATAAGCGGCAGTAACTGAAAGTGGACCATCATTTCTATTGCAGTTGATAAATAGCTCACTGGAATGACTTCTCCCTATAGCGAAAGGATTGTAGAAACACCAGGCTACAATGTAAGCTCTATTGTTTGTATCGGTCGACATATCCCACCATAGTAACGGCTTGTCGCGATGTTTAGGAAAGAAGGCAACGCTTTACTTGACCCTTGCTGCTGATTTCAGCGGGCACGCGATACTATACTTGCTGGTTAAGGTTGCAGAACAGGAAGTTTTTTTTTTTTTTTTTTTTTCTGAAGTTCTTTTCTGCAGTATAAACTCTACTCTGTCAAGAATGCTTCGACTTTTGCCGCAAACTGGACGGGGTCTTGTACTGGAGCAAAGTGGCTCACATTGGTCATTGTTACCAGCACGCTCCCCTCAATCCAACTGTTCAGCAGTGCAGGTTCGCTCAGAACAATGGCCTCTTCGTACTGAGCATCCGAGACCGTCACCTTAGAACCCAATCGGATCTTGGCAAAGTCAGACTCGGTCCAGTTGGGCTGTGTGCCCTCTAGCGTTGAAACTGCGTTCGCAAACGCGGTCAGATTGCCGTTTGGCTGCAGAGTCTGGTACTCTTCCTGCGCACGGGTGACGAATTCAGTGTAGATGGCCGTCGACGTGAAACTGGCGTTGGTCGAGGCAACTTCATGCCCCCCGCCAAACGCAAAAGCTCGGTCGATCAAGGTGCTGTTTTGGGCGTCCATGAGAGCAGCGTAGGTCCCCATTGCCATGTCGCTCCAGCCAACCCAGGCGGCCTTGGAAATTCCTAGTGACTCCAGCAGACCAGAGGCGTCACTCGCGTAGAGTTCGTAGGTGGAAGGCACGCTGTCCATGGTGCTGCGGCCGTGTCCTCTAGTATCCATGGCAATAACGTAATGATTTTTCATCAAGATCTCGATCACGTCTCCTATATTGCTCGTCAGCTCTGTGCGGACAGAAAAATCAAGCTGGGTTTATGTACTAACCAAAGTAGTCCGAGTTGCCAAAACCACCATGAAGCATCAAGACTGGCAATTTCTCAGCAGACGGTGTGCCAAACTCCGCATGCCATATCTCAACACCATTTATTTGCGTGTGCGAGCCAGCAGCATTTCCTGGAAGTGATGGTGTTGGAGGTAGTGTCTCCCATATTGGTGTTGCCTGGCCTGCCACGAGAGCAAGCATCGAAGACGTAGCCGAAATGGTTTTTGAGACGTACATACTGAATTTAAGCGACGATGTGTGGTGATGCCAGACTATTAGAAAGGTATGAGGCGCACCATTATATAAGAATTTAGAATGTCCTGTCCTCGTATTTCGTGTCCACGGAGAGCAATGTATTCAGGAGCCACGGGCGCACTAACATATGCGAGTCCCGCGTACCTTGCGTATTACTTTAAGCTCGCATAACATAATTGGCACCTCTGGCAATATCTGCAAGGGTATCCATGAGAAAACCCCGGGAGCGCCCCGTCAATTTAGGTTTTGTCCGGATGCTCCGCCCGCAACGCGGTACTCGGAAGCGGGTCTCGCTATTTTGGACACCGTGCTTCCGAGTCGAACAATAAGTGACGATGATCCAGCATTCGTGTTCTGTGTCCAGAGCACGAACGAATTGGTGGAAAGGAATCTACGGAGGGTTTACCAGGGTTATAGACATTCTCGCTTATAAAAAAGGAAGTTGTTGTTAAAAAGTCGTCGGCCAAGTTATTTTCCTGCGGCTGGATTGGAATAAGGGGTAGATAGCTTGGAAATAAAAATAAATAAATACCCATGTAATCTAATCATGAACGAAAAAGGAAGAAATCTCTCCGAAGGTTCCCTGCTAAATCCATATAAAATAACTTATGCTTAGCTTCTGGTGTGCAAGTAATATAGAGCAGAGTGGACTCGGTACCAAGTTTTCCGCTATTCACATTTATGCGTGATTATTGCACAACACGTGATCGATCCAGAGAGTTGACATTACAAATATGCAGCCTTGCAAGACAATACACACAATGCAAACATGCTGTAAGAAATAACAAACACGATCGAGACACAGAAGCTGCTGATACGAAGCCCGGCATAAGTGCATCCTTGGCCACTGCCAGTTGCAGACAGGTGGCAGCACAATCGAGGCCTTGGCAGAATGACACTCGCAACGATCACTTGTGGTAATCACCTCATGCCTGAGTTGTCTCCCAAGTGCAGTTGGTCTTTGCGCGGCACTATAGAGGATTTAAGGCTGACATGCCTAGTTCAGCAATCGGAACAACACAGGCGCGGCTGCACAGATGTCACGACCTATGTGAACGGTATTACGGCTTATTTCCGAAGGCCATAACGCCTTGGGGCGGCCGCTCGACTGGCTTCGCGGATTTCGTTGCAACTTAGTAGCACTTCTGGCGTTATGCTAGTGATGAGCAAGATAGTAATATATAAATATTCACGTCATTAGAGTTGAGTCTGCGATACAAAAGTAGTCTTGTCATTTTTATGCGGACTCAAGGGCTGCTGACATCGAATCAAGTCAATTTAAGCAGAATCTTTCTCATTTCCCCATCCACACAATAAAGCATAAACAGAAGCCAACATCAGACCCCAGTGAGCTCCGGAGTAGTTCCAGCATGCCTGAATTTAATGGATCCACAACCCAGGGAGAGGTCCTCCAAGCATTCAGTTCACAAGTGAAAGGTCGAACATTTGTGATCACAGGCGCTGGTCAGCCCAGCATCGGCAGCCAGCTTGCAGTCGCCCTGGCCAAGGCTGGACCTGCTCAAATTGTCATCGCTTCTCGGTCGCTAAGTAAAGTCGAACCAGTTATCCGTGCCATTCAATCCATTAATGGAACTATCAGAACCTCATTTGTTCAGATGGACCTCTCCAATCATGCCTCGGTACGACAAGCCGCTGTCAAAATCCTTCAAGCAGCTCCCACCATTGACGTCCTGATCAACTCTGCTGGTAACATGGCCATCAAGGACTACATGCTGGACAAGCAGGGCATTGAGATTCAATTCTCCGCCAACCACATCGGCCATTTCCTCCTGACCAACCTGTTAGTCCCAGGGCTGAAAGCCGCTGCCAAGTCCAATGGTGGTGCTCGGGTCGTGAATTTGACCAGTGGTGCCTACCTCGTCAGCCCTGTCTTGTTCGACGACTATAACTTCTCAAACGGTGCTACTTACCAACGTTGGACCGCCTATGGTCAGGCAAAGACGGCCAACATCTTGTTCGCGTTCGCCCTGACCAAGCGGCTACAATCCCATGGGATCACCTCTACCGCCGCCCATCCCGGCTACAATGGCGATACCGAGCTTGCCAAGCACTTGACATGGGATGACTTTGCCGAGATCGAGCCCATCGCCAAGCAGAACACGGGCAAAGACTTTGTCTGGGAGGAACCCAGACTCAAGAACTTTGAGCAGATTGCCGCTACGCCTCTCATTGCGGCGCTAGACCCAGATTTGCCCGCCAAGTCGCCAGCTTACCTCCAGAACAGCGTGGTCACGCAAAGCGATGAGTCCGCCAGCAGTGAGGTCAATGCAGATAAACTTTGGAAGTTGAGTGAGAAGCTCGTGAATCAGGAATTTGAATACAAGGCTTGAGATGGTGTGATGGCGACTATTGAGATCAGTGCCCAGCCTTATACATTACGGGTTTATACCCCAATATAGATATTACCCCAGTATAGATATTTGCATATATAGAAAGTCTTCTAGGCCTTCTATAGTCTCTACTAATACTGGAATGACTAATTGATTCTGGTTCTAGCATTCTGTGATTCTACATCTGTCTATCTAATACAATAAACATGCTTGCAATGCACCGCACTTTCGTTGCAACATCATGTTGCCCTTGGAATATCTCTTGCTGCGGACATTAGTACGATGTCTTGGAGTGGGATGGAGTGGGATGGAGTGGCGTAGCACGCGGCGAAGGCGCTAGGTACTGCAGCGAAACAAAGCAAGCGCTTCCTTGCAGTAGAGTGCAGCGGGGTTCTGGACAGCCATGTCGGTCTGGGACTTCTGATTACATATTGCTAATGTACGTTGGTTGTTGGGACGTATATCGTCGTACTGTAAATGCGACTTTGTCAATACCTACACATGCACTGATGACGCATTATCACCAACCTGAAAACGGCTAGAACACGATCAACAGTAATATTGATTGGGGTAAACGTTGGGTGATAGACATTACTAACCATTATCACCTGGAAACAACTCCCATGTTTGCTAGCCAGCAGAACCGGAAAATGCCCTATGCCGCAGATACCAGTATGCACATGCGCCCATCTCGCGCATAGGCCCCTGATGCGAATGCAACCACTGGTCATACCGTAGGATTCAATACGAAAACAAGAAGGACTAAGCGACGTGAGTCCTCCACTCGTTGCAAGGGCTCTAGTTTAATTGTTTCAAAATGTGCGACAATCCCTTTGACTCTTCCTAGCATCATCACTACATCAGTCTTCCGCAGCCCATTGAACCTCACTTACTATCCGCATACCATACCATTTCCCCTCACACATTATATTCCAAAGAAAAAGAAAACCCCCTCTAAACATGGCGGCAGCACCAATTTTCGAAGGCGAGGTTGACCTACATGTGCCAGATGCGGGAAAGCCATGCAGAACATGGTACAAAGTTCTAGGCAAACTCGATAAACCGACACTGATAGGTCTTCACGGTGGCCCTGGTGCAGGTCAAGCATATTTGTCACCCTTGTACGACGTATACAACGATTGTGGCATCCCAATTGTCACATACGATCAAATTGGCTGTGGTCGCTCTACCCATTTCCCAGAGAAGATGGGGGATGCGTCCTTTTGGACCGTCGAACTCTTCGTTAAGGAACTTGAAAACCTCATCGAGCACCTGGGACTGCGTGAGAAGGGCTTCTACTTGTTTGGACAAAGCTGGGGCGGTATCCTGGGTGGTGTTTACGCTGCCAGTGCTCCGTCTGGACTCAAGAAGCTCATCCTGGCCAGCGCACCGTCCAGCATGCCGCTGTACGCAAAGGGTTGCAAAGAGCTTGTATCCCAACTGCCCGAAGATGTACGCAAAATCATCGAGGATTGTGAGCGCCGAGGTGACTATGAGAGCCCCGAGTTCGAGCAGGCCTCTGGAGTCTTCTACGCGCGACACTTTTGTCGGATGGACCCAATGCCCGAAGACATTCAGTTGTGCTTTCAAAATGTCAAAGAAGACCCTACGGCATACATGACCATGTAAGCACCTTTTTCCTACTTACCCAGATAGAACGAATATTAATAGGCCTCCTAGATGTGGGCCTTCAGAATTCACAGTCACCGGAACACTTAGGGACTGGCATATCGGTGAGAACGCAAAGAACATTCAGGTAGAAACCGTACTCCTGAATGCAAAATATGATGAGGCACAGGATTTATGTATTGAGCCATGGTTCCGTCACATCCCTCGGGTCAAGTGGGTCACGCTGGAGAATTCTAGTCACATGTTGCACTGGGAAGAACGGGAAAGGTCAATGAAGTTGTGCGGCGAATTCCTGGCTGAGTACTAGCAAGGGTGTTGGGCACGGACATATAGGTCAATGTCAAAAATCAAAGGGCTTAAGCATATATTACTGTATGATTGGCTATTTGAATCTGTATTTGCACATCTGAAGTTACACGAGCTTGTTCCTTCTGAAATGACTCGAGGCCATGAATAAACATTCAAATCATTATGGGGAAGTCATGATGTGACGCCCTGTGTGCGATGTTAAATAAGCTCATAGTCATGCCTCTGGTAAGCACCCTGTATCTCAGTATCATCTCCTGATGGCGTCATTGTATAACCCAACGTGTCTTAACTCCTAATCATCTGGAGGCGCGTTTAAAAAAACCGATGACAATGCTAAGTCACTATGCCACAACGAAAACGCTTATGTATGGATTCAAGGACCTGGCAGGAATCCTTTAGGCTGTTTTTTTTTTCCTTGGCTACGTAGTGGCACAACCTCGACAGGAAAGAAAGACTTCTTGGATCGTCTAAAACGAACCCGGGACGTAAAAAGGACCTTCCAAACACTTTCCAGAACCAAGAGTGCAAGAATTGAAGTGTCAGCTTCGCATTGTCTTACGCGGAGGGGCAAGAATCATGCTGACGTGACGTTACTTACTTCCCGCCCCGTCTCTAAATATTCAAATTCATGCAAATTCTCAAAGCTTACACCTAACCAAAAGAAAATCTATGCTGACATTTCATAAAGCTTTTTGATGGGATCATTAGCTTGATCGACCTAAGGAATCGGACGTGTTGATAGAACCCAATTTACAATTGTCATAATCTTAACATGGTTTCTAATTATTGTGAGAATCTTGGACTACACAGGTTGCTATTAGATGATATCACGAGCCACCGCTTCCGCTCGGAAGCGTAGATTCCAATATAGATTTGGCTCCAGGAAAAGATTAGTGATATGAGACATATGAGGCTAAGACTTAGGCAGTTGTACCGTTTAACTGTGGCGCCGAGCTAATCATCCATTTTATTCCCGGCATAGTTCCATAGGATCATTCCCATTTCTTTCCTTGCATTCTTCGCCGATTGTAAGGTATTCTCGTTTATGTGCAAAATACAAACCTACTTTGATGAATAACAGAGGTACTGGCAGGATGCACTCATGGTTATACCTAGACTTTTTGCTTTTCTGCCGGCGCAGACTCGGTGAGCTGACTGCGGCTTGTCTCTGCCGCGAAAGGGTGGAGACATCGAGAGTGAAAGACTGATCAACACAAGCCTCACGTCAGACTGGTGTGACGGTACCAAGGAAATTGAAGCAGGCATCTTCGAACCTAGTAGCATGGTCATTTTCCCAAAAGGTCTTTACAGAATGTTTCACCTCGGCAAGCCATCTGGTGGGGAAGACATTTCAATGCTTGGGAATGGTGGAGTTGAATATTCTTTGACGTCATACTTTCCTATACGAGAACATCAGACAAATGTTGCACCAACGAGCCAGTAATGGTTGTATAACTTCACTTGTCGGTGAGCAAATGCCACGATCAGATAGAGTTACGGGACGGGAAGACAGTGGTGAGACTTTCCAACTGGATGAAAAAAGATTATTGTGTAAAGACCTCATAGACTAACATGCTTTTCAAGTATAAAAGCATCTCAAAGTCAATTTTCATATGTTCTCTATTCTGCTTATCCTCGTTTCAATAAACTTATCTATTATCCTCTTCTCGATATTCCAAACACTGCAATATCACGCTCAAGATGCAGATGTACGCCAACCTTCTCCTGCCCGGCTTGGCCATATTCTCGCTCGCTAGAGCCTCTCCTGCAGCAGTGGCAAACCCAATTAACGTCCCTATCCGAGAGACCACGACTTTCACTGGGTGCACTGATACTAGCTATAGAGGAAATTGTAAATCTTGGACGATTCAGACGCAGACTCAGTGCAGTAAGTTATTCCACATGACATGTGTCCGCGCTTTGGGCGTCTAATATGGTCATTGTTTCACAGTTGGCGTCAGTGGCACGGACTGGAACGATGTAGTCAGCTCGGTGAAGGTGCCCAGCGGATTCCGTTGCAGGCTTTGGAGGTGAGTTTACACAAATAAGGTGGAAAGGTGGAATAGGGATACTAATATTTTATCCAGTTCTAATGTCTGCAATGGCGATAGCACACCTGACATATATGCCCCGGGTGCTGAAATGCTCCCAAATAACATGGATAACAAGATGACCAGTTTCAAGTGCTACCGTAACTGATCCAAGGACGTTTGACCTGAATGCTGCTGACCGGGCGGCTTGTGATGGACCATTAGGCATGAGGGTTATGTGTGGAATTTGAAAGGTAATGGAAGTTAGAACTCTCTTTATTTGAATGGCGCAATAATATATTGATAATGAGTACATGATGAAAATTTAATAGTCTACAGTGCGATGACAAATGCTTTCAGGTCAGGGTTGTTAACATATTATGATAATGGCTCATAATAGGCTACAATGGCGGAGATCATGTTTGTGGTTGGTAGGACACTTCTTCGCTTTGACTTGAGAAAAGCACCGGGGTCAACTTTGGGGGAGAGCGGCCCTAATCTAGACTGAAGTGAACGAGATAGAAAGCAGTTTCAAGTGGTAGATGCATACATCTCAGTAAGCAAGGACTGGAAGTTCAATTCAGGAAGAGATAGTCTCCTGAAGTGAAATGTGGTAATCATAGGATTGCTGGAAAAACACTCAGACAGATGGGGAATGGGGACGCGGCAACTAGCTTTGATACACATGCTATATTACTGTATGGTAGTAAAGTCCAATCCGTCGAGATCATTACCCTACGCGTGGGTCAAGGGCGAAACTTAGAGCTTCTATGGCTATATCTTCTGTCCACAGGAACAAACCCGAAAGTGGTTGCGATTTTCGAATGGGGCTAGTTGGGCTGGTATCCTTCCTGTTGGGAAAACTGTAAGGCACGTCGACTGGGTCGGCCAGAGGCATGCTTTGATGCGGCAGTCCACGGAGAGTGGCACTCCAAATACGTACCTCTGATTGTTGACCCAGTGGATGATGGTTCGTATTGCCAGCCGTGGTTGTATTTTGGGTTGTCAAAAATATGACCCGCTTTGGCTTTGACTCTTACAGCTGGAATACATACCTCCTATTCGGCTTCCAGAACCTCACTTTTAAGACGACTTTATGCCTAAGAATAAAACAATAACTCGCAACGCATTTGGCGCGCCAACTCAGCCCGGCCGACCGTAGTTTCCGCCACGCCTAAGGTTACCTCCGTATAAATCCTACCACGGCCCGTTCTCTAACCGGGCTCGGCCGTCGCTTCAGCCTCCCCACCTCTGTTTTCCATCCTTCCCTTGCTCATGAGATTTACGACATGATGTCTCCTGTTCAAGATATTCCTCATTTCACCCCATCGGAGCCGCGCTGGAGGTCAGTCGTCCACATGAGGCGCCACGCCGTAGAGGCTTTGGGATGGTGGGGCTTGGTCAATGGATTTACGTTAGTGGGAAAGCCTCGCTCAGCCGCCGCATTGAGTAGTGGAGAACGATACAGGTCTTCACAAAAGCCTCAGATTTCCGTGTTCCGCCATGTCCGGGGACAATTCGAGAGATAACCCGAGGACCATATATATGAAAGATGGTATCACGTCTTGCTTTTTTGCGAAAAAGCTTTCACTGACTTCCCAGCGGTTCCCTGATGTCTGGCCCAAAGCAAACCCAGGCGCGGGGCCGTTGGGTAAACGAGCCATATTAGTCCGACGAGCTTGCCAAGTGAGTCTACACATGTGGTAACTTAGAAAGATGTAACTATTGCAAAGCCTCCGTCAAATCCTGCCCAGAGTCACGCCACCGAATGAAAACCACGCAGATTCGATTAAGTCGGCCCTATAGAAACTGCTCGTGTTCAGTGACTAATTACAATTTAGCACTATGTGGATGGAAGTCTGGCCGCTCTCCGTAGAAATATCGAACCACAACTGCCCGCACGGGCCCAGTGTTCTGAAGTCGAGTGAGCAAAATGTTAAAATTTGAAATTTGTAGAATTTGGCTTTTTAAAGAATTTAGTGGATTGCCCGCTATAAGCTTAATAGAAATACCCCTGGAATCCGAGTTTTTTCCCCCGCTAGAACCCGCTAATTTCATAGCGCAGTATTGTTCGAGATGCAACATGATTCGGATACAACTTGAAAGTCAATCAATATCAAGGATACAAAATTTCTACGATAATGAAAATATCTGCCGTAGCATGTAATTTTGGTATATCTGGCTGATTTCTTTTTTTCTTTTTCTCTTCTTTTGGCAACCGTCTGAACATAGGAGAACATGATTCGTTAGCGATTCTGCGGATCCTCAGCGATGTCATACAGGGCCTTGCCGACGGAATTTAGGCGGGCTAAAGTGCCATCCCCTGCTTAGCTTGCAGAGCTTAATCATTCTGCTCAGCCCAATTTCAGGGGATTTACTGCTCCCGTCAGACTAGATGCACAGCGACCCAATGCGGCTGGTTTCTTATATCGCGTGGCTGTCAGCTATTGAGATCTAGCCAGATTTAGCGCCTCCATAGGACCCTGAATGGCATACCCAGGGGTTTCCATTACCTTCAGCTCCGTTATCCGAAGCATTCGGATTATGCAGACGATTGAGTGCAGGCACCCAATTGCTCAGCATGACCCGTTGTTGGCCGCTGGGTGCGTGAATGCCGTTACTCAAGATCAATTTCCCCGTCATCTAGTGTCAAGCTGAGCATGCGTCCGACTAACGGAAAGAGGATAGACGTGTATCCAGCGGGCGTTAACCAAGTTCTCAATTCATATAGGAATGCGCCTAGTTCATAGGAATGCTACTAGTTCAAAGGAATGCGCCTAGTTCATGGAGTATAATCACAACATCGAGAAAGCTGCATTGGGGCGAAAACAGTCTGATATATTAAGTCAAGCATCCCACGATGCTGCCACTTGTTACGATTATGTCCAGCTTCCAAGCCAACAACATCCCATAGACAAGAAACGGTTATTCTGGTGTCCGGTCCTCGTTGCCCACCATGTCTCTCATTCGTAACGCCGTCATTGCCTTGGGCTCGCTCTCTTCTTTGGTTTCTGCCGTACCGGCCAACGGAATTCTGGATGCACGGAACGTCACCAACTCCAACTCTTCCTCTACGGCATGCGGTCTCGTGAACCCAGTGGTCACGTCCCTGGGGTCCCCGGCGTCGGCGACTGCCTTCTGCTCTTCGTTCTTTAGCATTTCTACCCAGACTTTCACTGAGACCAGCACGGTCACCAAGTATGTACTTTCTTTCGACACCTCTCATAGCTACTTGTACAGTACTAAACATCTGACAGGATCTCGAACGCCACTACCACTCTCGCGACTGGCACAGATGTCATCACTGACCCTACCGCCACTTCCACTGTCGTATCGTACGTAGTCGTCATTGTATGAGGATTATGATCTAGGTAACTAATAATTTCCTCAGGATCGTGACGACCACCTCTGTGGTCTACACCACGTCTGATGACAGCTTCACGCCCACTGTCCGTAGGCGTGACGCTAAGCCGACCAAGAAGAGCTGCGGGAAAGTTACCATCCCAACGCCGCTGACCATGTTGATGCCGGCAGAGGTGTCCTCGGCATGCTCTTGTTTGTCTATTCCCACGCCTTCTGTGACTACTACCGAGATCGAGACCACCACGCTCTCTCTGACATCGACCGCTTCTGTATGTGCAAACCTCCTCTTCAAACCTCGGATTCTGCGCAGACGCCATGCTGACAATCAGTAACAGACTTATGCCAACACCACGACATTCACTCCCTACGCTTACACCACGACCACCGCCACTGAAACCGCCACGAGCACCTCGACCATCTTGAAGAGCGATGTCCTTTCGGTATGCATTTTTTGACACTAGCCAACAACGCACCATTCTTTCCCCATTCTTGCCCCCCTCATATACATGAAATCAAGGCTAACAAATGTTATCCGTAGACTGCTGTTGCCATCATCAACCAGGACAACGAGCAGCCCTTCTGTTCTAGCATCCTTGGCTACACCACCCCGGTTACAACGGCTTACGAAACTGCCACGGCCACCACTGTGCTCACGGAGAGCTCCACCGTCACCATCACAAACTACGCCACCATCACCACCACGGCCGTCATAATCAACAACAAGAAGCGGGCGCCTACCCCCATCACCACCGTCGACTCTGGCGCTGCAGCATCCATCGAAACCCCGACGGCACTCGCCAGCTACCCGGCCGAGTTCGTGACGTCAGCCTGCAGCATGGCCGTGACATCTCCGGCTGCCTCGACTGTCTCCAGCACCGTGACGGTCACGGAGACGCAGACGAGCGTGACCGTGGCAACGGAGACGGCGCAGGCAACGACTGTGGTGACCAAGGCGTGCGCCAAGTACCCCCTCGCCAACGGCGGTTTTGAGCAGGGTTCGTTTTCCAGCTGGTCGCCATACAACCCGATCGGCGGAGCCGGTGGCGCGTGGTCCATCGTGTCCGGCGGCGACGCCGGCAATTACGCCGCACAGGTTACCATGAAGAACCCGGACACGTCCAAGTACGGCGGCTTCGCTGGCTTCATTTCGCAGACCTTCGACACCTGCGTCGGCTTCTCGTACACGGTGCAATACCGCTACGACTGCACGACCGTCAACAATGGCCTCGCCATCTACTCCTGGGCCGGCAACGGCAACTCAGGCCAGTTCGTCTGCCCCTCCCAGGGCGCCTGGTACTCGGCGTCCTTCACCTTTACCGCCACCAGTGCCTCGACCACGCTCTACATCGAGGGTGTGCAGAATGGCGTGACGCAGGGTGTCATCAAGTTCGACAGTGTCGCCGTTACCCTGAACCAGTAGATTGGACATCTGAGACGACATTGCTATCGTGCCGTTGGAAAACCTCTGACTATTTGACAAGTACCCGTGTCTTCTCCACTTATACAATTAACTCTTTAATTCATAATAGACCAAGCTGGCTGCATATTGATTGTAATTACGATGGCAATCCACGTGTGATGTATCAGGCACTTCCAAGATTTTAAAGAGGATTCTTCGTTCAAATTGATCAAATTATTTCCTAGCTGTAGTCGTTTTGAACCTAAACGGTCGTTGTTCTCTCGCAGTGTCATTGTGACGTTGCGCGCTGAGAGGCTGTTGCATTGACATAGTCAGTACTCGCCGCAGATCACCTGCTCGGGTATTTTAGATAGCTCCCCAGCACCTCTCTTTAGTACATCCGTAAGATTGACTCCAGACATGTTTCTTACGCTCCATTAATCATATATTCCACTTCGTATGAGCTCAGGTCGAAGAACAAATATATGCATCCCTAGAAATTTTGATTAATTACTGACCTAATATGACGGTTGAACATGAGGAAGCTCAGCTTCGACCTAAATACTATCTTATCAATTTCATGATATGTACTTGATATACTTTGCATATGACCTAAATAATTGAATGCGTGTCTGTGTTACGAGAAGACCTGGTATTCTCAGTATATTTTAACCCATTCTTCTCGCACGAGGTACTTCCGCACTAGATACCGCCAGAATCTATCATTGGCCTCGATTACTGATGCGTGGCCCGTAAATGTCGAGCTTAAATTCAAACCTCGACGGTCAGTTGGCCCGTAGAACCTCATCATCCACATATCCTCTTCTGGAGCTTCAGCGAAAGATGGAGATAGTATTTGCGGGCTCAGAAATGTGGCTGGTTTCAGTTGTTCCGAGCGAGTCAAGTTGAGAGTAGAGAGATCTAGTGCATCTTCGATCGGTATACAATAGTGGGTTTGTGGCTCCAAAGACGCCTGCCACAGAGTCCATGTGCCGTCAAAGTCTGGTACGAGGTCAAGCATGACACAGCTCTGATCAAAGTAAACATGTATAGGTGATTGTGGTAAGTCCATGTTAAGGGACCAAAGCCCCCCCATGGTCGTTTTTGCGATTATATCGCTCTTGTCAATCCACAAATATGTGGATGATCGTGACTTGCATGAAAGCGGAGCGTACCAGCGAAGCGTCTCATGGTATCCGATGTCTGGGGACATCATACGGGAATTTTTGCCTCGAAAAACACGGACATTGAGGCTTCGGCCCTTGTTTCCCAGGCGTGCCCATGGACCGCGCAGTTGAGCTGCTGCATTCGGCTCATTGGATTTCCAGCGTATCGGGTCAGGCAATCTATTAAAACTCCAATCTGGCGCCCATGATGGCAATGCCGATATTGTTCGTTGACATGCCCCTGCCCGCACCAGGACGTCGGACCAATCGTAACTTGAAGCCAATTCCAGCGCGACCTTTGTGTAAAGCTCCTCGACGGTCAGGGTGTAGTCAGCTTCAACCTGGCCTATGCACCTGTTCGGCAACAGTCCAAGGAGAGCGAATACTTTATCTCGCGGATTTGTTGCTTGAGACTGCCTACCCAAGTCTAGGAGTCTCAACTCTTGCCTTGGTAGCAGGCATACTTGTCGATTTAAGTCCAGGACAGGGGGTCGTTCATCCAATTCGATCACCCTTCCAGCCGCTTCAACCACCCTTGCCCAAGGAATTGAGTCGTTACCGGATACCAATAGAGCTGTTTTGGCCAAGGCTATCTCCTGAAGAATCCAAACACGGGAGAAATATCTCCTCGAGAAAAGCTGTTCCAAGGTGACGCGGATATCGAACGCCTTCAGGGATTCTATGTCACAGACGTTTCTTTTGGTCGATTCTCCAACGTATATCAGGACGCTCTGTGCGCGGGAGTATATCTGAGGCATCAGTTTCACCTGGTGCCCACGCTCTTCATCATTGTCTTGATCTATGCAAATAGCATCCACCCAGATGACGATCGTGTGGATTTCCGAGCGCGCCCTTCGTAAGGCGAACTCGCAATTTTTTGTGACTGGAAATGGTCTGCCGTCCACCAAAATGGACCCATGTTTTGTGTCGTCCCCGTTGTCGTCCGCCCAAGTGTAAGATAAGGCAATATATTCGGTATTGAAGCTGAGGTCTCCCACGACAACGTGGCAGCGGATCTCGTCGGCGAATGATCCTGCTGGGAGGCGAAGAAGCCTGACTTCTTTTCTGTCACGCCTGATGGGCGGGAGTGCTGGGATGGGAGTGATAGGTGATGGGGCGGGACTCAATTTCGTGTCAGTCGACCCGCAGCCCATGCAACTCCGGAGGCCGTCGCACTCAAAGAGATCAAGTTTGCGACAGGATGTATCATGCCAATCCATATTCATACAAGGAGTACTATTGTGAAGGTAGAAAATGAAAACAATGATTATATTCAATGGAACGAGAAAAAAGCTAGTTGGCGAGCTCTGGAGACGAAAATCCAAAACAAGTCGATGAGAATTGCTTATGAAACGAAGGAGGCGGTGCACTTCGTAGGCACCAAGCGGGGCTGTGTCTG